>NW_010206832.1:18620-18877 GCF_000695765.1 Mesitornis unicolor
TTCTGAGGCTGAGTAATTTCTCCCTTCCTGCAGGACTTCTATTAAACTTCTGGTTTAGTGCCTGGTTTGTTTTGTTTTCTCTTCTCTTTTCCTTTTCCTGCTTTAGAAGAGCAACCATCTTCTGCTGGGAGCTGCTGGCTTGGCAGAAGAGACATCCTGCCAGTGGGGAGAGGGGACTGGGAAGATTTTCTACCTTGGTGGCAACGCCTTGGGAAAAGCAGCACTTTGTAATAAATAACTGTGATGGCAAGGGAAAG
>NW_010206832.1:18924-43168 GCF_000695765.1 Mesitornis unicolor
CATGGCACCTCCTTGGGGCAGGAGGTGACACAGCTAAGTGGTACTGGTGGACCTGTGTCTCCCTAATGGTATTTCCTAATGTTGAATACTCTCTACTGAAATATCTACCCAGAATCCATTTATTGAGTGCGTCTGCATGCTTGGAGAGCAGGTCTAAGGCATGCCTTGGTGCTGGCAGAGCTCAGCTTCCCTCTCTCTCTTTCACTGGTTTTGCTAAAAGGTAGAGAAAATCTGATTCACTGCCTTGCTGCTTTACCTGTGCAAATCCCTCAGGACAGCACTGATCCTTCTCTCCCATGCCATGAACCCAAAGATGGAAGAATCTCACAGATGAAGACCCGGTAAGTGATCAACTGTTAAGCATCATGGAGGGAAAAAAAAAAGAGAGAAGAGAGAAAAGAAAGAAGAGGAAAAAGAAATAAGAAAAAGGAAAAGGAAAAATAAAGAAAAAAAAGAAAAAAGAAAAAAGAAAAAAGAAAAAAGAAAAAGGAAAAGAAAAGAAAAGAAAAGAAAAGAAAAGAAAAGAAAAGAAAAGAAAAGAAAAGAAAAGAAAAAAATTAAAAAAAGGAAAACGGGAAAAGAAAACAAGAAGAAAAAAAGGAAATTGCAGATCTGTAGAGGCTGTCACTGTCACATTGTCTGTGACTTGGAGTCAGTGGTAGCCACTGGATGAGAGGGGAGGTCAGGGTGTGGAGCTTGCAGCAGAGCAACAAGTACGAGAGGAGTGAAAATGAATGATTTAATAGTGGAGGACAGCAAATGGCCACGAACACAATCCTCCATGGCCTCTTCTGGGTGATTACAGCTACAGCGTGTCATCTCCAGAGGCCTCTCACAGCTTTTTTTGGACTCAGAATATGAAATTCAGAAAAACTCATTGCTGGGCTCTCAGTGGAGAGCAGACAGCCCCCAGCAGGGCAGGGGGACCTAGAATTTGGGATTCTGGGAGAGGCCCAAGGATGCCCATCTTCCGGAGGGCAAGAAGCAAACACCTCAGTGAGCATCATCATGTATCAATGTGCATCAGCCTTAATGAGACTCAGCAGAGATGGGTGACTAATTCCAAAGCAGTCCTTTATTCATGAACATGGCTTCAGGTAGATTATTCAAGAGCACACAACAGCTTCTTTGAATGCATTCACTGCTAAGCAATCGGCTTTCCAAAGTTTCCCGTTGTGGCTGAGTGGTCAGATAATTCATGTGACATGGTTTCTGCTCCCGACTGGGTGAACTTGCAAGCACAAATGTCACCATTTGTGAGCACAATTTTTCCTCTTCATGTATGCCTCTGACATTTGCTTTCCACTTACCTTTTTGCCAGTAACATGCAATCGCAGCTGGTGGGAGAGAGCAGTGCTAAGGGGCCAGAGAAGGGAGGAGTAGAAGGGCCCAGGGGGAGCTAAATGGGGCCTTTGGTGCCCAGGACCTTGGGAAAGGCAAATGCTTCTCATCGGAAATCTTGCAGGACCCTGGTATATCCATGCCATGGCTGTCTGTGCCAGGCTTTGGTCTACGATGAAGCTAAATAGTCCCAGCCATAGCTGGATGTCATGGTTGAGTCCTAGCATCTAACTCCAGCCTAGGAGGCCACAGTGAGGGGTCTGCAGTGAAAGCTCGTGGGCAGCGTGCTGCATCCCAGCCCCTGACTCCCCAGACAGAACCACAGAATATTAGGAGTTGGAAGGGACCTTGAAAGATCACCCAGTCCAACCCCCCTGCCAGAGCAGGATCACCCAGACCAGGTCACACAGGAAACACACACGCAAGCACATTTGCTGGCACGTGATAAGTGCCACTTTTTCTACCTTGGCCTGTGAGAAAACACAGCGGGAGTCCACTGCTCTGAGCTGAACTCATGGAGGTTTGGAGGAACAGGAGTAGTCTAGGCTCTAAACCAAGCAGAGAGAATTTTCCACCAGCCCCAGCAGCAGGTGAGAAGACTTCTTCCCCTGCCGTTGTAGCACAGCTTCATTGTAGATGCAAAACCTTCCTGGAACCCTCCTTTTCCCCACAAGCATTGCATGCTGGCTGCCTCCAGGACCTCCCTGCTGTGACAGAAGCCGCAGGAGATGGCCTGAGCTGTGACACCATGACAGTGCATCACACAACACAGCTTTTCCTTCTAATGTGTCTGCATGCCAAAAGCTTGGTCTGGCCTGCAATGGGGAAACTCTTCAAAATGGTCACTCTCCAACCCCCTTTTTGGGAGAGGAAGATGCAGGATATGTGATTTGTGGTGTGCCTCTGATAAGGAGACCATGAAGAGTCAAGCATGAGGGAAGGAAACGTTATGAGCCCCAGATGGCTTTGAAGACCATTCCCATGCAGGTGTCAGCCAGCGCCAGGGGAGAGGAGACACCAGCTCAGGGGCTCTGCTCTGAGCTGCCAGGCAGGTACAGAGGAGATGTCATCTGGGACAGTCCTGGCGTGAGAGCTTGGACATTTCCTCCTTGAGCCATGGCTTCTGCTCTGCATTCAAAGTGCTGCTGGATCTCTTCTTTTTCCTGGAAAAAAGTCCTCCATGGAAATAGGAGATTTTGACTGTGAAGATTTCAATGGCTATCACCATTTCAGCAGGCAAAGCCACAGCACCGGGAGCTGATCCTCAGTAGCATTTCTGCAAGTTGAGGCTCCCTTTTCTTGCAAACTCTGTTGTACCCATAACACAGCATCCTCCAGGGAAAGCTGAGCATCCCTGCTGAGCTGGGCCTCCCTGGCCTGGGGAAGTCTCCAGCCCTACCAGAGGCTTCAGATCTTCTCCAGTGCCCCAGGAGGAGGCCACCAGGCCACTTTGCCCTGTGGCATGGAGAAAGTCTCAGTAAATCACCTTATTTTTTTCTCTCTGTGGCTGAAGGAAGAAGCTCAGCCTTTGCGGATTGCACTATTTCAGGACACCGTAGCACCCATCAGCACTTGCAGCTGAGCCACCCTTGTTCAGGCGCATCCCCCACTTGCCAAAATGCCATCACCTTTCCCATCCTCCCCCCTGCTCCCACCTCCCTGGGGGGGGGCGGGGGGAAAGAAAAAAGGAAAAAACATCCCCTCTGCAAGCCAGAAGGGGTTAATGTTGTCAGCCATGACGTCAGGATCCCAATTTGTCGGAGAGTCCCCCTCCCCATCCACAAACTCCATCTCTCCTCCCCTCCTCTTGTGACTTTGCAATGAGCAGCAAAACTCCACAGGAGCTGCGGCAACAGCACTAGGGAGACATCCAGTCCTCCCTCCGGGAGCAGATCTCTCCGCAGACAGGGATTTATTTATTTTCTACACATGCATATATGTATTTATTTATTTACTGGGTTGCATTTGTTTTTCCTTTTTTTTTAACCCTTTCGGAAAAAGCCCCAAACCTTCCAAGTGACGAGCCTGAGATTTCCCTAAAATAAAATAGCAGCACAGTGGGCTTGGGCTGCTTCCCCTTCCCCCTTGGAAAAGAAAGAGGGAGAGGGGGAGCAAGTAGGTAAAATCCAGAATAAAATCGTATTGCTAGATAACTCACACCTCCCCCCCCTCCCCACACACACACACACACACACACACATGCTCGCTCGCTCTTTTTCTCCTCCTCCTCCTCTCTGAAGGTGGGTAGCAGGAGCCATGCAACATCTGCAGAACCGGATGGCAAAAGAGCAGGAGGAAAAATAATCCAAGTGGAGTGCTCCGGGGACACCGACTTCTTTTTTTTCTTTTTCTTTCTTTTTTTTTTTTTTTTTTTTTAAATTCCCTTCTTCTTCTCCTTCTTCTGCGTACCTGTGAGATTCGATTTCACATTTTGCTGAACCCATTTTGGGGCATTTTATTTTTCTTTCTCTTGGGATTTTCTCCATTGCCAGAGGATGTCTCTTGTTGAAAGGATGCTGAAAGGAAGAAGAAACGAATTCTTTGACTGGCACTGAAGGCGGGGGGGGAATATTTTTCCCCCTACATTTTTTAGGTTTTTTCATTATTCTTTTTCTCCAGGAAATCATTAACTGGGGGGGGTTGGTTTCTTTTTTCCCTCCCCCCCCCTTTTTTTTGGAGGGGGATTGCAGAAGACCCATCCTTCTTTCCCCTCCCCTCCAAATATTTTCTTTTCATCCTTCGCCTTTGTGGAAATGTGGACATTTCAGGCAGACAGATTGAGTGGAATTGTCTCTGCTTTAGCAGCTCTTTGTCTCGCCTGCTGTGCGCAAAGGTAAGCCTTGCGATCCCAGCCTGCAGGGACAGGGGGGCTGATACAGGATTTGTTTGGTTTCTTTGGGGTTTTCTCCATCGATCTGTATGTGGGAAAGGAGAGAGGGTTCTCGCCCCAAATTGCTTCCCCTGCTGCCTGCTGTTGTTATTTCCCTCTCTGTGTCGTTTCAGGGGGAGGAGGGATGCTCATACATGAGATGTGGAGCAGGCTCTCTGCAGACGGAGCCCAACTCGCAGCCCACTTGCAGCGCGTCCCCCCCTTCCCTCCTCCATACGCGACCTAGGGGAAAATGGCAAAATGAAGCGTATTGCCAGGGAACATGGTGTCCATAGGAGCCAGTGGAGTGCGTGGCACCGAGCTGTGTGCGTGGTACCGAGCTGTGTGCGTGGCACCGAGCTGTGCGCATCCGCACTCCGACACAGCCTTGGCCGTGCTGTGCCTGCACACACTCGGTACCCGAGCAGTCACACTCACCCCCGAGCATGCCCTGCCTGTACCAAAGCCCTGGCTTTGTGGTGGATGGGAAGCGATGCCTACGTCTGTGCCTCCGCGCAGATTTCTGACATCCAACATAAGCATCCGTGGGTGCGATCTGTTCGGATCCATCCTTGCATGCGTGCATCCATCCATGCCCATTCGGGTGCATACACATGTGTATCACAACACCCCTTCAGAGCACAGCACGTTTTACCTGCTCTGTGTGTAGCCATGTAAATGTTGGCACTAATAACCCACAGACTCCAGCTGCAGCTATTCCTGGTACATGTCTTGAGCTCTCCGAGTGATCCAAGCAAGCAGCAGTGCAGGCACCCATCCTGGACAAGGTGTCCAGAGCACACCTGTTTGCTCTGACACAAGCATTCATCCACTGCCTTCACACACTGGAGTAGTGCTGCTTACTCCTCCTCACCCTCCCTGCTCGCACATGCGGGCAGGTGGGTTTGTACCTCTCTGCTGATGCCGTGCATGGAGTCTGCTGGGGAGGGAGCTGTGGCATTTCCTTGCTCAGCCATGCACGCTGAGCAGTGCCTTCCCGATGCACAGATGCAGGTCCCTGCACAGGCTTGCAGATCTGGATATACAAAGATTTATGTTCCCATAGTTATAAACATGCACATGCGCAGATTCATGCCCACCTTACCCACACCATTCATACATGGTTTCATACAGAGGCATGCAGAGTCCAAGCAAATATGTAAAGAGCAATGCCCACATCAAAAGCCTTTGCTCAGAGGTGTCCCTGCATGTGTTATGTGTTATATCTGCTTATGTCCAGGACTGATATTCACCTATAGTCTGCATGTATATGTGCACACCTTGGAGAGAAAACACTTTCCTATGTGCACATGCCTTCGGCTACTCCCACACATCCCAGCCAGCAGCACAGTGTGCATATGTGGCTGCAAGTGTACGTGTATATGCAAAGCCCATGCACACCCACATAGTCAGGGACGCAGTATTCAAAAATTCAGTTCATAGGCTGGATGGATGTGCTCCCTAGGCGAATGCAGACCCACCTTTGCCAGGAATAGCACTTCTCATGTAGCTGCTCGCCCACAGCTGGGCAAATACACAACTTGCTTGTATAATGGGAGGGATGTGACTTTTTGGATCAAAAGGAGCACTGTGAGGCAAGAAACCACCTTACCCTTAATTCATGATGACAGTTTATGTCCTCATTGGACCTAATTGTAGCTGATGAGGAGGAAAGAGCCCCTGTATCCTTCTTCCTACTCTGCCACTTTCTGCAGCACCCCTGACACACTGGTTCCTGTCTCTGCCTCAATTTCCTTACCTATATTAAGGAGGTAAAGCTGCTTCCTGAGTTTATGTCCTGTATGAAGCTAACAGAAGTGTCTAAATCCCTTGAGAAATACATAGTGTCTATATTATGAATATGGAAATCTATGAATATAGAAATTATGTACCTAGGAATGACTGTTTAGAGATGATCAATTGCTGGAGCGGACGATCAATCCACAGTGAGCACGTATACATAAGCATGTTGCAAAACCTCACATACTTGCATAGAAATCCACAGGTGTAAGCAGACCTTGCAAGCCTAGGCACAATGTTGTGAAAATGTCCACCTGTGTGCACCTCTCTGGCCTTTTTACAGTGAATAACGCAGTGCAATGAAGAGCTGTACCCCTGTAAGGTGTGTGCTCAGGAACACAGCTCAGACACTTGCCCCCACAACACAAGTGCTGAACAGTTTGTCCATGCACCAAAGCTGGGCCTGGGAAGTGTGCTTGCATTCACACATCCCTGTTTGGCTGAGAAATCCCTGCACATATACAACCTGTGCATCCAGAGCCTTAATGCATGCCCAGGCTCCCCAGTGGTCCCACATGCCTTCACCCACACCTATACGGAGAGTCTGGATACCTGGGAACCCAGGCTCAGGCACTCACAGACGCCTGTTTCTGTGCTCCTGGATAAAATGTGTTCACATCTCAGTGTCTCATCATAACCCAGCAAAGCAAGATCTGCACCCACAGTCACCTCCACGGAGGCCTGGGTCTGGCCACACTCATGCACACACGTGTTAGTGGACGTTTCACAGCTGTACCCTTGAGCTCCAGCATTTCCATGTGCCTGCATGTCTGTGTGCAAAGGAGAGCACGCATGTTTATGTGTGTGTCTGTGTGCAGACAGACACACGGACATGTCAGCCCAACCCCAGTGACCGGCGAGACACGGGGTTGGCTGGCAGAGGTAGTGCTGTGGTGCAGCTTTCCAGCTTGACTTGGATGGATGTGGGAGGCGGTGTTGACAGGGAGACGTGCTGTTGTGGTGGGTGACTGCAAAGAGCAGCAGTTGTCACGGGCAGGGTCTCTATTCTCATGCAAAGCAAGGGATGAGGGTGGCACAGAGGCAGGGTTTTCAGGAAGAAAACCTATATAACCCGCAGCACTGAATAGGTTCAATATTTTTAGCATCCTCTGCTTTCTGGTTTCCCACCTTCAGTTTTGCTTTGGCTCTTGGATTGTTATTAGAGGAAGCTCCCTTCTTGCTGAAATGGCTGGAGGAACTGGATCAGTGTTAGGGAGGATGGCTGCCCCTGCTGCGGGCAAGTCAGAGGGTTGGGAGGGAAAGGATTGCTGCCCTGGCACAGAGAACAAAAGATGGACTCCCCTTCCCTGCCTCTGTCTCTTGATTTGCATTGCTAAGAAATCAGAGTGATGCTGAGTGACAGAAAATGAATTTTTACATGCCAAAGGAGCATTGTTTTTTCCTTTACTTCAATAATATGAAGAAATACCTGGGTGCACTGAGAAGCAAAGGTTGCACTGGGATGTGTGACAATGTGGGGCGCCTGCTGAGGGGTAGCTTAAATATTGGGAACCTCAGTGCATGACAAGTCCATGCTGTGCAGTGTGAAACTGGGAGCAAATGCGCAGCATGCCAGGGGAAGAGGAGAAAACCCTGCAAGAAAGAGGCTGCAGCCACCCCATGCATGCCTTGGCAGAGCAGAAAGGATAAATTCTGCCTGTGTGTGTGTGTATGTTTTTGTGTGTGCACCCACCTATGGGTAGGGCACAACAAGGTGTGTTGAGGGGCCTTTGGTGCCATGGGGTATGGGGAATGCTCTGGTGCTGCTGGCTGACTGGGACCTCTTCCCATGGCACACAGGATGACCATGACTTTCCTCTTTTGTCTTTCAGCCCATCCACTGGGAATATTTCTGTGGTGAAAGAGATCGTGGACAAACTGCTGAAGGGCTATGATGTCCGCCTCAGGCCTGACTTTGGAGGTATGGCGATGGCCGGCTGTGGGGAGCAGAGAACAGGGGCTGTCATGTGTCTGTGCTGCCGACTCGACTGCTTGCAACACGCACCGACCTCATGAAACGCTCCCACCTTCTCCCCCCGCTGCTCTTTGCTGGCCCCATCTTCTTCTTGCCTTCTCCCTCACATTTCTTTCTTGCCTCATGTTTTCCCTCCTTCCCTCGCCAGCTCCTCTCCTTCTGCCATAACCAATTCCTGCAAACAGCTGGGGGGTTGTCTATGGTGTGATGTTTCTGGGGACATTTTGCTAGGACAAAGACGCTCTGCTTTTCCCCTACTTCAAACATTCCTCTATCATGGACAAAAAGTCACCCTCCTCCACTCCTGTTGGCAATACCAGATTTTTTAGCTCTTTCACCTGCAGAGGGTTGGGATATCCATTAGCAGGGCTGTCGGCTGGTCCACTAGGCTGCACCCTCAGCAACAGTGTGGGATCAAATATTCCCTGGGGAGATGGTGGCCTCACTGCTAATAAAGTGGGAGATGTGAGGATCTGCAATTCCTCTCTTGTGGCCTGTCAGCAAAAAGGAGAATGGGAAGAGTCTTTTCATTGTTGTCCTGGTGGAGATGAAACATGAAATAATCCTTGGGTACTGTTGTATTCTTGAGGTCCATTTGTTGGAAAGGAGCAGGCAGTGGAGAACCAAAGCTGACCACATGGGCAAGGGGATTTGCAGGACTTCTGGCTTCAGCCTGCCAAGCTTGTTTTCAGTCTTTTCTAGACAATGCTATTTCCTCCTTGTGAGATGATGTGTGGGATTTGAGATCTTTAGGAGGACAGAACCTGCAGAAGGGCAGGAACCTCATTGAGATGTCCTTTGCCAGATGTCTGCTGGGACATGCTTGTGCTCTCAAGGGCAAGAGATGCCAGGGCCAAGTCCATAGTGATACGAGGGAGGACGGTTCTCCCAAAGGGCCTGATCTAGAGTTCCTTGAGGCTGGGGGTGTGGGTGGGGCAATGTCCCTACTGATTTCCTCAGGTTTTGAAGTCACCTCAGTGTATTCCAGTTTCCCATGACCCCATGAATGAACCTGTCACTCCCTGAAACCTCTGATCTCTCTGCACCTCACCCAAACCTGCCCCCATCCACTCACCACCGTTTCTCTTTGGCAGAGTCCACCTTCCCTCCTCACACTCACTGTCCCCTCTGCCCTCACCACCGTGCTTTCCCCCAGCGTTGAGCAGGGGCTTTCAGGCAGCAGCACCAAGTACATTGGCCTAATGGAGGACTAGGGGGTGAAGGAGATGCTCATCCCTCCATGGTGCACAGGGGACATCTGGGGGGTCACGTCAGTGCAGTGGGAATGCTTTGGGGAGGCCTGCAGCGCTCTGCAAGGAAACAGAGGTTCCCTCTCTCCCTTCTCTCCTTTGAACATGGGATTTGATTTAAAGGCTCTGTCTGGGAAATGTGAAATGTCCCCAGTAGCTGACCAGCCCCAGTCACAGGAATTGGTGCAGTCACATTTTATGAGGGGGAAAACTGCAGATATGTCATAAAAACTGCAAGAAAACCATATCGTAATCCATTGAGAAGATTATGATACAGTAAAACAGTAGGTGATCTGGCTCCGCAGAGGCATGGAGCAGAGGGGTGCAGTGGGGAGCCATGGGTTGGAGGTCCAGCAGCCCAGGTCCATGCCAGGTCCCTAGGACACCCAGCTTTCCCCTCCAGGACATGGGCCACCTCTTACTTCAGCCTGGACAAGTTGTCACAGGGCTCAGTGCTGGCGGTGCTGTTGACCCTGCCAGGTCTGTGTGGTGCACAGGCTGGGCTCGGCAGGCACTGCGTTCTTCCTGACTGTAAAATGGATGTTTCTGGGCAACCAGTGCATTTCATTTGATTTTACTCTAAATTCCCAAAGTACCAACTGCATTTTCCCTCACTCAAGCAGAGAAATAGAAAGACGACTGATAACCCTCTTTCCTGCACTCATTTCACTGTTGCCTTTCACCCTTTCTTGTCCTTCCCTCTGCTTGTGAGTGGTGAGTCCTGGCTGGCAGGACCAGTGATGGTGGCTTTGGTGCTCGGTGTGCAGGGGTCCCCTAAGTCTCAGCCTGTCTGGCCCTCTCCCCCTGAGGATAAGCTTATCTGGATAAAATTTCCCCTGCAGCATTTACAGATGAGGGATGGGTGGGCTGAGGTGAGTCTGAAAGCTGGAGATCATGAGCATTACAAGCCAAGGGAAAGGGGTAGAAGTTGCCTTGCACCACTGCTGTCCCCAGAGCTCACCAGTTCTCTGAGATTTTGGGCCAAATTCATTCCTAGGATAAATCCAGTGGGAACACGCCAGGATGTGTTGAACCCTTTGAGGTTTCTAGTTCATCCACAGGCCTGCTGTGGAGAGCACAAGGTTCCCGCCAGTAAATTGTGTGCAGCTGGAAAAGGCACGCTTTGGGCAAAGCCCTGGAAGCTGCGTGCGTGAAGACCTACCATCTATCAGGGACATGGGGGACTGGACTGAACCCCATTCTCAGCACCGTGAGGACTGGGCTGTTCTCCGGGACACTGCCCTGCAACCCCCCTTGTACTCCACTAAGACCAGGAAGATCAGTTCAGGTGAGCTGTGAACGGCCAAGACAGTACCCTGAGGGGGCGGCATGTCCTCCTTAGAGCCATCTGCACCAGAGGAATGGCATGGGGCTGTCTCAGGGCTGGCCCAGCAGAGACCTAGGGGTCTGGCTGGACAGGCAGCTGCCTGAAGGAGGAGTGGGCAGGACCGGAGCAAAGCAGCTACCGCTGTTTCCTGCTCCAGAGAGCACCTCCAGAGAGCACAAGCCCAAGCCCTCTGCCTTCTGCAGCTCAAGAATGAGGGCACTGGGGGCAGGAGGATCAGAGCAGCTGGTGCTGGGCACCCTGGTGGTGCAGGCAGAAAAAGATCCTTCCCAGAAAGATTCCCACATGAGAAACACAACCCACAAAAGCAATAAACCAGGCTGCTCTCCCTTCTTCCCTTCTCTTCTCTTTCCCATCTTCCTCCTACAGGAGTGTTATTTCCTTCTTGGCATCTGCCCCCACATCAGTGCCTGGTGGCAATCACCCCTGCCCGCAGGACAAGGTACCACCTCTGCATCCTGGGGTGCCTCCTCCATGCACCCACAGTTGCTGCCTGCAGAGCAGGAGTGACTTTTGGGTGTAGATGCACTGGAAGAGCCACTGGTTCCTGTGTACCATTTGTGCTCCTTGCCATGGTGAAGCAGGTCTTGCACTTCTCAACTTCTGTAAGAGAGCCAGAGCTTCCATGGCACAGCAGCCCCAGGTTGCCCATCCTCATCCCAGCACCCTCACTTGTCCCTGGGATGTGGTGCTTCAATGGCTCCAAATGCAACTCACGGCTCTCCGGTCCATTTTTTTTTAATTTTTAAATTTATTTTTTTTTAGAGAGAGAAAGAGAACTCCAACTAATGCCAAAAGGAGGACAGGCCTGCTGGGGATTGCAGTTCACTTTTTAATTTTGAGATGCCTCGTTAGCTCTGGGCCGAGCTGAGTGGCTGAGAAGCGTCAGCCACTCGCTCTCCTCCCCTCTGCCCCACCCCCTTGGAAACCCATTAGGCCGATGAGCAGGTCGGCTCTCAGGGGTGGTGCTGTGGCAATGAGTGCGACATGCTCATGTCGGGAGCTGGGCTGAATGGGGGGACATATGGGGGTGATGGTAAAATCTGGGACCACCTGCTCCAGAAAGCCATCCCAGCTCATGGGAGTCACCCCAAGGGGGTCAGGTACCAGGCAAGGTGGAGAGGAGGGGAAGGCATTGAAGGGAATGCTGTGGGGTCAGGAAGTCCATTGGTTCTTGGGGTGCAGGTGAGAAACCTTTCCAGCCCTGGATAGTCCCCTCTTATTTCTCAGCCACTGTCCCCCAAGCTTTAGAGCAGCACATCACGTTGGGGAGATGTGGAACAGTGACAGGGTGGGACATGGAGGGAATGCAAAGCCCAATTTTCAAGGGCTGAGCAAGCCTGGGTCGGAAAGGGCAGGGGGTTGTTGCAAAGCAGGTCTAAGGGGTTTGGCCATGGTTGTGATGGGGATCTAGAACAGCCTTGGAGGAGAGATTTGCAGGGTAGAAGAAAGATCCATCCGGGTTCTTGGTCTGCTGGAGAGGGAGATCTCTGTCCTGGTACTGCAAGATTGGCAACAGCACAGAGTGAGGTGTTTGGGCAGGGTGTGCTGGGGAGCCTGCTCAGCTCTGGGGGAGCAGAGCAGCATATCTCACAGGGACACCAAATGGCAGTGGCAGGTCATCCAGCTGGCCCTGGCCTGGGGGATGGACAGTATGAGGGGCAATGTTTGGCAGGTGTGTTGCCAGCCAGACAACATTAAGGCAAACAGGATGCTCACAATTTAGGGTTGGATGAGCCAGGGATGCTGCAGATCAGGTCTGGGAAGCATTGAGAGAAGAGGAAGCTTTCACAGCAGCACCCTGCTTCTTGTAAGTGCTCTTAGGCACTCACAGAAGCATTAGTTCCATAGGATAAAAAAAAAATGAAAAGAGACAAAGAAAGCAAATGAAGACTGTATTGCCCCAGGGTAGAGCAGGCAATGAAGGAATGGCAGGAGGATCCCACTTGAGCTCAGTGACTCAGCTGCTCTCTGCTGGTGCAATATTTCCGGCCCAAAACTTTGCAAGAGTTTCAAGGAGATGCCTCTGCTTCCCAGGAATGGGTAGAAAGGGAACTCAGTATGGTTTCCCAGCATCATTTACAGACCTTGTTAGCCAAAAGAAAAGTGAGGGCGTTCTCTGCTCCTTGCTTCCAGTCCACGTAGAGTGCAGGGTTCCTGGTGTTTCTCCTGGGTTGTGTGCACAGCGTCTGAAAATGCTTGGTGTAAAGGAAATGATCAGGGAGCCTTCAGTATTACACAGTAAACCCTATGTTTCCATACCTCTTGGTGCAGCAGCCTTCCCTGCCCCATTTTTAATTCAGATTTCCCCAAGGGGAATTAGCATTTAGGGAGTCTTGGATTGGAACCAGTCTGTGTTCTCCTCATCTGCTCCATGACATGGACCTGACTTCCCTGCAGTCTCACCCTTGTCCTTCAACACCCAGACCCCTCCTTAGCTGCAATATCTTGGCCTCCCTCCTTTCTCTCTCCTGTCCCTCCTGCACTCATCCCCTCTCTGCTCCATCACACCTGAACCCTCCTGGGGACCCAGCCTGCCCTCATGTCCTGCTTGTTCCCCAGCCTCTCTTCTTCAAAGGCCACTCCGTATTCAGTGGACCTGGGGATGAAATCTTCAGCTATTCCCTGCACAACAGCATCACTTGAAACCCAGAATTGTGAAAATAAATGATTGCTGATGCATAAAGTGTTGCAGTGAAGCATCGTAGTTCAGGGCTCTGAAACTGGAGGGGCTGGCAGGCTGCATGGCTGTGTCGGCTGGCACGTATGCAGCAAGAGGCAGAGGAGGGCCCAAGCCCTGGGCCACCAGTCCTGTATGGCTGGAAAACAGCTAGTCTTAGTGGTCCTGTACTGGAAGGAATGGGAATTTTGGTTGTTATGTAGCCAAGGGTGGTGGTATTGCATGCTGTTAAGGCTTCCTGAAAATGTCCCTGTTTTCCACTGCATATAAGGTTCAGCCACTGTGGTTGTGTTTTGTCCATGCAGCTAGCTTGTTTTGGCATTTTGAAGGAGAGGAGAGAATGTTTAGGCAAAACTATTTGGATATTCCTGAAAACATGCTGAGGCTTGTACATGCTGGGTTTTTTCCTTCTCCTAAAACGTTGAGGGGTGAAACTGGCAGCACCTCCAGCAGGGCTGGGCCAGGTGCATGTGTAGCAGACAAGCATCTGGGACCCCCAGTGACCCAACTGGCACAAGAGCCATGGCCCCATTGCCTCCAATGCCGGTGTAGCATCCCAGAGTGGGATGTGCCAGGGATTTGATCTGGGAAGGGAGCAGCCCGGTAGCGGTGTGAGTCTGGTCCTGGGCTGCCTTGGGTCAATAAGAGCTGCAAGTCTGCCTTCCCATGGTTTAGCCCTTTCCTCTCCAGCTCTCTTCCCCTCCACTTCTATCACAAAAATGTTTAAGTCTCAGAGCAGCCAGATTCAAGTTTCCCTGCGCTTCTGAGATGCCTTGAGCCAGCTCTTGCATGTTTTGGGGCAGGGAATTGAGACTTAGCAGGAAGGCACTCCTCCTGCCAGGGCCATCTCCTTCAATGTCCACAGGAGGAATTGCCCAAAGCCAGACACAGGGTTAACCTGAAATGCAGCACTTCACAGAGCCTTACTACAGTGGGAGATATCCCCCTTCCTTCCCTATACCCCAGGAGGGCAGAGGAGCAGCTCTGGATTAGAAGGCAGAGGGTTGAATACGGATCAGATTGAGGAAAGGGATAAACTGAGGAAGGAGAGGCAGGAGCTGCCTGGAGAAGTCTGCAGTGTCACCTAGGGTGGCTGTGCCACCAGGGCTGCCAGTAGTCCCACTTTCCTGCCTGAGAAAAGGAGTGTTAAGAAAAGGATGCTTTTGGTCAGTAAAACTGGCTGCAGCTGTGTAGCCCCCACTGCCTCCCCCATTTATGTGACTTCTGGCTCCAGACCATGGGTCACATCCTCTCTAGGGCTAATCCAGAAGGAAGATGACAACCTCCTGCTGTTGTGTCTTACTTCATTAACTGAAGTGGCAGGAAATGAAACGATCCAGTCCTTCTTGGGACATATGTGGATGTTAACACATTGCCACATGATGGAATTTCTATTTTTTTCACTTTGCTCTTTTTATAGGAAATACATGCTGTGAAGAGGACTTTGAGGCTGTAAAGTCAGACACTCAGAACTTCAGAAAAGCCAGAATTGGGGTTTCTCCCTGATCTATATTTGGACTCCTTGTAAGGGTGCATCAGGAGACAAGGTCCAACAGTTGCTTTCTCCTGAACACCTCTACAGAGCACACAAGAGGTGCCATTTACACATGGAGCTGATCTTTCTTGTTTCCTTCTTAGAAGATGGGGACAGGATGGGAGCTGAGGTGGTCATGGCAGGTGATCAGAACAGGTTGAGACAGACTGGAGTGAGATGCATGTTTGATGCAAAGCCTGGGACTTAGTAGGCAAAGACCATCTTGGACTCCTGCTTCCTCAACTGCTCTGTATTCGGACCTGCTCACAGCACAGAATTGGTTGTTTTTATAACTGTTGTCAAGCACACCTGTACAGCATGAACATGTTCATACCTCCCCTCCAAGGAGTCCAAGGTAGTCCCTGCTGCTGGGTGCCCAGCCAAAACACCTGATTTTCCAGGATGCTTAGCAGCATTGCAGTCAGCACAGTGCATGCTCGAAGCACAGCTCCTCTTGATTGCAGCCACAGCTGTGAGTGCTCAGCCCCAGTGCCCCAAGAGACAGACAGGCAGAGTTCACGACAACCTGTGAGGTTTAGGTGACTTGCGTAGGAAGGAGCATGTAGGAACCCCTGTGACACATCCAGTCCTGGAGAACAGGGCTCAGCTACACAAACATCTTCTTGCCTTTCCTGGAGGCCTCCCCCTCACTCACTGCATGGCTATCAGCTTCTTCTGCAAATCAGGCAGGGACCTCACTGTCAGCACTATCTCCGGTTTACGATCCTGCGTCATCCTCAGAGCAAATCCATCCTTTATCAAACAAGAAAAAGGAATGAACAATGATCCTGTGGACTCTTTAATTAAGAACTGGCTCTGTAACATCCATCCAGAATGGGCATCCTTCCACCTGACTTTCATCCATTTTGTTTTCTCATGCAATTTTTTTTGAGAGCGATAATATTTTAGAATATCAGACAAGTCCTTTCCTCCAATGTGATAGAGCTTGAGAACTTCTTGCTGCATATGGCATATATTTATGCATTCATCTCTGGTCCCGCAAGACCCGTATTATCGTCCTTCAGAGACAGGAAGGTCTGACAGAGAGGTGGAGGGAGTTTTGAGTGGTGTGATGAAGACAGCAGTGAAGATGAGTTCCCCTGAGTCTCAGCCCAGAGTCAAATTGGTCTTGGCTTTCTGAGCAATCTGTGTGCTTGCCCTAAAGCTGTGCTTGGTGGTACCAAGCATTGTTTTCTGGATTTGGTATCCAGTGGAGGACATGAAGTCATGCTATCATCCATTTATCCAGTATACTTTCACAGGAGCTGGAGAAGTTGTTGATCCTGATGTTTGTGCCAAAGTCCAGGTCAGATAATTGCATCCGGTCGCCCTCCTCCTTCCTTTTTACCTGTGGCTGGTGCAGGCTTTCCCTGCAGCTCTGCTCAGCCGCTGACACAGCCACTTTCCAGCACTGCTGGATCTGTCTAAAAGATGCCATCATTATTTTAACAAAGCATTTATTCCATTAATGTTGCCTCTTTTCTTTGTCAGATTTTTTATGACCAAATACAATGCATTCAAGTTATTGATTAGTAGAATAATTCCAGTACTTCTTAATTAATTAACTGATTAGAAGCAGATTGTTGTTTATAGCTGGTCTGGAGGATGTTTGCCACCTCACCTGGACCCATCTTCCTCCTTCACTAACATCTACATAACACCATTTCTGAGATTATTCCTGACAGTAAACTTGCCTTCGAGGGACTGCCACTGAAAGCAAAATGTAAAAAGAGTGTAAAACCCATTAGTGCAAGTCCTTTTGATTACTTAGAATATATTCCCACAGCCCTAGAGCTGTTCATCAGAGCAGATTTACGTATCTGCATTGTTCATTTCCTAAGACTCCTAGTATCCCAGCTATGCAGAAAACTGTTTTTAACCCACATAGCACACAATATAAAAGCCAAGGAATATGCTGTAGTTTTTTTTACTGCTACATGAATGACACACTGTGTGTGCATGTCACTTTTCTCACCTATGTCTGGTTCAAAGGAAAAAAAAGTTGGAGGATACTAATGTGTCAGGCTGAGCTGATGTAAGATGGTTCTTCAGCAGTAGTGACAGCATTTGGTGCGGAAGTCTGTAAGATCCATTCTTGCGGATAGCCCTTGGTGGGGTTTGTTAAGTGTCTATTTATATCTTGATATTTCATGTGAAATATCATGCACTTGTTAAAACATGACTAGAAACATGGGCAAGACAAATGATGTGCTTAATGATGGCACAAAGCCCATTAAAGGAATTCACATCACATATGTGAGAAAGAGAAATGTTGGACGGTGGAGCCCTATAGCACAAACAGATCGGGCAAATAGACGAGTTATGCTGGGGATCCGGTGATTGATCCTGTTCCCATTGAATGGAGAGAAACAGAACCCTTCTCAGTCAGCCCTTCCTCCCCAGCTGCAGGAGTGCCACTGTTTGCTTTGAGCAGCGTATGAATTTCAGGCTGGTTTGGGAAACACTGATCATGCAGTTCCTATAGGCTGTTCTTCTGGTTTTGGCATTTATCCTTGGTTCTGTGTCACAGCTAAAAAACTCTTTTTCTTCTCTCATCTTTGCCCCCTCCCCTTCCTGTTTCTTCTGCTCTTTGCAGTCCTGTAGGAATAGCGCTGTTAAGTAATTGTGCACTTACAGATGTCTGTGTTTGTGACAGGGGTGAGCCTCAGCCAAACCTACCATGCCTTGAATTTTCCTCTCCAGACCTCAGGACCTCTTAGTTCAAGTCTGGGATGGCTCCGAGTACAGTTATAGTTGGAAAAGAGCCTCTGTAAAAATTATATCTTGTTGTTCCATATTTATTCTCCCTCAGTGGTTTCCATGTCAAATTTGCTCCGTTTACCAGTCAAAACAAGACATTTCTACCTGCCAGCTCTGCCAGCTCAGCCTGGGCTCTGGAAATCAAGCTGTGTTCTCTCTGCTCTGGACATCATCATCAGCCAAAAAGGATTCTCAAATCAGGGCTGAGCTGGATGTGATTTTGATTATGCACGAATATAATCTGTTCTCAGGTAGTAGTACGGGCTCTGTGTGACAGAGAGCAGCAAGGCTCCCGTGCTGTACAAACACTGACTAACAAACCTTCCTCACTACCTGTGGCATGACGGGCTACAGCTAGGTCCATGTTACATCTTGGGGACACCAAGAGGGGACAGCTTGTTGGGAATGACACAGAAACCCGGTGGTAGCGCAAAGAGTAGCACTGGGAAGTTCTGCTTCCTGCTACTGCTCTTTATTAATGAGAACAGACCTGAGCACCTTCAGTGCTCTGGTCCACTGCTTGGTCACCAAACCGTGACCTTTCCTTTGACTGTAGTAGCTTATGAAATACCCACAGGGAATGGGCAGGTGGGCCCACTTCTTGCTGCAGAAAAATGGAAGGGGTGTAGCCATAGGAAAGGCTCTCACGTGCAATGGACATGAATTTTGTTCACAAATAGTTCCCCTTCTGGTGGGTGGAGCAGAAGGGATGGAGCATTCCTCATCATTCTTTACAGAAAAAAAACCCTGAATTTTCAAAAATTTGATTGGCTGAATATTTCAAAAAAATGCACATGGCAGATAATACGTTCACTGCGTATGATCATGTCACATAGGAGAAAAAGTGGGAAAGGTGTCCTGACTATTGCACTAGTTCCAACCTGCACTCTTCTTGTGCTTCTGTAATGAATGTCACACAGGTTGTCAGCAACAAGGGACATCAGGGCCTTCCCTGTCCCACTGTGAGTCTCCACCCTCTGAGCCTGCAGGGTCATTTCAGCCACTAAAAGCCACGGTAGGCTTTTATCTACTATGCAGACCCACCCCTACCAAGAGCAATGACGCAGAAGCAGTGTGCCTTACTTGGTTCCTATGACAGTTTATCATCCCATGCTTGCATTTGAGACCAAGGATGATCAGTCAGCTGAGGTGTGAGAACACCAAACTGCCTCTTCCACAGGTCATAAGGGCAGCTGCGCCACAGAACCAGAACAGGTTTTCTGGTCAGGAGATCTTTCCAAACACACCTCCTCAGCTACCAGGCAGCTTCCTGGTATTCTTCTTTCTCTTCTCACACACATTGGCCACAGTGAGACACCCCACCTGCAGGCTGCTTTCTTTAAGGAGCTTTGCATTAGTGAGACCACAGCAGATGACTCCTCCAGGTTGTGCCATGGTAAAGGCCAGGTTCAGGGGCTGCATTGGGCAGTTCAACAGCGAATGCATAAAGAAGGTGGCATTGCAGGTGGCAAAGCTCTGGGTGTAACATCAGAGGCTGTTGTACCAGGAGAGAAGGCCACCTGGGTTACATGTGGGACATTGTCACCTGAAGAAGGAAACCTCCTTCAGCTGGGAAGAAGAAGGTCTGCAGGAGTGCCCAGTCTGCTGGCCTCTGGAGAAGGGACTCAGCTTGGAAAGGAATTTTTGGAAGTGAAGGAGAGGGAAGGCTCTGAGCTGAATTTTTCTTCTTATCCTCCTTTCATAGCAAAAATAGAACATTCATCACAAGTTCCCCTACATGTTTTTCTTCCCTATTGCATGCTAGCTCCTTGCTAGTATTTGAAGCTCAAGAAAAAAATAGATGAGTACTCAAGTTAATAATGCATGATTATTATGTTGATGAATTGCTGGAGATGAATATATATGTAAAAGCTCTGCAAGATTCGCTCATCCATGCATCCTGAGTGAAAGCAATTATTATGGTGAACAACTGACAGTTCTATCTCTTAATAAGAGGTGCTGGGGTAAAAGGTAACCTGGTAACTGTTGTCCTCCTGAATTCCCAGGACACTTTTGCAAATTGGTCATTACTGAAATGATGGAAGCACAAGTGGACAGGTCACTCTTTCAAAAGTGACCAACTTACAAACTTGATTTTTTTCTTCCTACAAAACTCTTACAATTCTCAGTCATCACTGAATTTTGTCAAGACAGATTTTCTCTGTCTTGAGACTGTGGAGAAAAAGCAGAACAACCTGAACAAGGCACATACGAGAGACTCAGAAACTGGGAAATGAAAACATATAATCCCATGTAAAACATTCGGAAAGGGGGAGGCTTGTTTGTGTATGTGCTTTGCTTCTCATGATTTCTAACTCAGACTCATGATTTTAATGTGAATGTCATGATATTTTCAGGCCTGACTCACTCCTTTTTTTTAAATACCTGCACTGTAAATTGTCCTGATTGTCACTGAGCATAAGCTTTGGGCACTGTGTAACCCCAAAGCTCTGCCTCTGAGCTAAGCCATGGCTCAGCTTACCCTTCATAGGGTAAGGAATGCATGGTATGGGAAGGTGGTGGTGGTAGGCATCTGAAGTCAGCGTTAACAAGAGCCCCAACAGTAGGCGTTATTGGGAAGGATAAGGTGGGCACTGGGAAAGTGCTTTATCTCCAAAAAGGACTTGGCGAAAGTAACAAGAAAGGAGTGACCTTCTCTCCCTTGGAGACCCCAGCCACTGACTTTGTGCTCTTAGGGCTGCAGGACCATGTCCAGCACCATCAAAAAAGTCATCACATGGAGGTATGGCAAGAGGATGACAGCAGGGCTGTCCCCTGCTGCTCCTGGATGTCCCAGCCCTGCTTTCAGTATCTGTGCAAATTTGGCATGTCCTGACCTGGCTATCTTGTTTCTTTTTTTTCCCTGCATGCTGCATGGGTCCAACTGGAGTCAGTCCAGCAGTCAGATGCTGTGTTATCCTTTAAAGACTAGAGTCCATAAGTGGCTATAAGGAGATGTGAATAACTCATTAAATATTGAAAAAGGGGTGGGAGAGAAGGAAAACACCTTCTTGTTGTCACTTTGATAAAAATAACAAGTCTAGGTATTTTGTTGTTGTTACAAATACTTCCAAGACAGAGTAATGGATTTGACATGAATGGAGAAGCTTGTGTTAACCCATTTAAATTAATTTGGTTCGGCTCATTTTCAGCTAAGGGGATTAGGTGGCTCAGGATCTGGTAATGTGTGAGAGTGTTTTCCCAGACAGGTCATATCCTCAAGTACAGGCCAGATCTGCAGTTGTTTGGGGGATGATATTTCTAGTGCATGTAAGAGGGAGGGTCCTCCATGTAGGAAATGTTTATTGGTAACATGCTGGAAAAGCCCAGCACTGAAAAGGTGGATCAGGACCTTTGTATTCTGCGTAGGCAGATGAGAAGTGAGGCAAACTGATGGACGATATGGGACAAATTTCCCCAGCTGGCATGCAGGAAAAATCACTAAAGTGGCCTCACCTGTGTGCCAACCTGGCAGCCCCACCTGAGCAGGGTGGAGGGTCCTGTGGAGGGAGGGAGCTGGGCAGTCAGCGAGTGCTGGGATAGGGTGAGGTGGGATGGGATGTCCCACATATAGCACCACTCCTGTCCCTGAGCTGTTTTGCTGTGTGGAGGAGGATGGTGTTGTGGTTTCTCCAGGTAGTTTGCTACACTCCTGTCTCCTGGGCTGCTGCAAGGAGGGTCATGGTGCTGTGAGAGTCCCAGTGCTAAGGATTCAGCTCTGATCCTGCTTAAAAGTCTTTGTGCATCTAAGGACATGGGTGCTCATGCAGGAATTCAGTGTTTTGGGTTGTAAAGAGTGTTTTCAGGCTGTGATGCAGCCCTGGGAGTGGGTCTGCTCTGAGCCTAACCTGGTGAACTGGAGGTGAGGCTGGAGCTGCCTCTGCTGAGGCTTATGGTGAGTGTGCTCTGGTGGAAAGCTGTAGGTACGTGATTAAATACCTTGCTCCTCTTTGCATGTTTACCTATGGTGTTCCAAATACTTAATATTGGAGTGCAATCCGTTCTGAAGTTCTGCCCTGTTAAAAAGCAGGGTAGCAGGAAATGAAGAGCAGCAGGGTGCCAAAGGCTCCTGAGCCTGTCTGAGCTGCAGGAGCAGAGGCTCTGAGAGTGCTGACAAGTGCCCAGGCTGGCTGTGAGAAGATGCAGCAAATGTGGGTTGTGAGGGCATCAGTAAAACCAAAAGGGTTGGATTGCTCCCGAGTCCCCTGCAGCTTCCCAGGCAGGCAGAACTATGCCCCACAGCTGCACTGGCAGGACCCGCAGGGGAGATGCACTTGCCTGCCAGGATCCTGACAGAGGTAGGAGGGAAGTTTTCTCAGGTGGAGAAATGTGAGGGCGGCTGATCAGCGTGGGTCTGATGCTTCATATTTTTGCTGGGGAAAAAAGTGCCTGGCTTGTGTTGATCTGCTGTCAGTTTACAGTATAGGCTTGCTTGGGAAGCCCTGTTGCCCTCCTGCTACTACTCTTGGTGGAGAGTAAGGTCTGAAGGGATCTGGGATGCTCAGTGTTTCTGCTTTTTCCAGGGTTAGCTCAGCATAGCCGCAGGGAAATGCAATGTCTCATAGTGCCTGGCTCTGCAGGGAGGAATACAAAAGCAAAACACAAAGTGTGTGCCTTGTAGACTGTGAAGCCATGGAGCTGGTCTGTGTGGGTGTGCTGGAGGACACAGGGAGCAGTGTCGCAGGAGACCAATCCTTGCTCTAGCAGCATACTGCACCAGGAGTCTTCATCTCCTGATGATCAAATCTGCATCTGCCTTCTGCAACCACCCTGCTCTGACAAAGAAACTGGTGGCTGTGGGCTGACCTGAGTGTTGTCTAATTCAAGGGATGGGTGGTAGATGGGAATTGGTGCTCTTGGTAAAGTTGCTCTTGAGGAGTTGGTTGCTTGGGGCCCACTGGTGGTGCTAGATTGATAATGATCAGGTCTGGTAGAGTGGTGCACTTGTATATGTCTGTAGACAAAAGCAAATAGGCAGTTTGGCAAATATGGGAATTTATTTTCTCCTCACTTTGTTGTAACCTTACCAAGTGTGCATCACACAGGCAAGGGATAGGCATACAGAAGGCTTTGGAAATCCATCTTCACTGAGGATGAAACAGCATTTTAAAAAAAAATGTCTCCTGAATATTGACCTAGGCCTCTCCCAAGAACAGATGGTATTCTGAGTAGTCAGTGATTTTTCTTAATGTTGAGAACCCTCTGTGTGTACGGGTTTCTTGCTGAACTGAGGCCATCAGTAGTACAGATGCTGTAAGGGTTCATGTCTACTCTCTTGTTCCATTTGTATGCCTGTACATTTGATACCTTGTTTTTATTCAGCTTAGCTAGCTGTCTACCAACATCTTTTAAAATCAACCTTGATTTAGCTTCTTCTGTAATCCTTCAATACCTCTGGGACAACCCTTACACACTGTTTTTGCAGCGAGTTGATTGTTCTCTCTCACTTTCAAATTTCCATGGGATATTTGCAATATCCAACTCTAATACCTACTAATCCATTAAAAATACCCATGAGATAGATTAGGTGATCCACTGTGCCTCACAGACTGTGCTCCTTAGCTTGCTACTTTCCCTCTAATAGTTGCAGAACGAGTGCTACATCTGCATTGGGAAAGCATTGTTCCTCCAAAAGGATCCCTCAGCACTGGCTCACAAGCAAGCACAGCCTGCTGGAGAAAATTCTCTGTATATCATCACATCTACAGGGACAGCTTCATTTGACAACATGCTGAAAATGTGGCTGCCGTTATCAAGGTTAACTTGTGTGTGTTTGCGAAGAGCATCACAGGATAGCAGTTTTTGAGTGGTCACTTCTGCCTGCTCTGCAAGTGCCGTGTCTCTTGGCTCATTGCTTGCTTGGAGGAAAGCCTGTGTCTTACTGAAGCCCATGATTTGCTCAGTGTTTGGCTACTCCAAAGGTCTGCTTGAGCAATGCCATGGTTGTACTCTTCTTTAGATGTTCCATAGAAAGCCTGGCAAGGTTAGGCACAAATTTGTTTTGTGCACAGGCTCAGTGGCTAATAAGTGCCAAGCACTCTCTAAAGAAGTATGGGAAAATGCAGGAAACCTGTCAGGCAGGAGAAACTATCTTCTGCCAGACCTACCTGGAGACTAGCTGCAATCTCCATGAGAATTGGTGGTAGTAGGTACTCCTCCTGCCCCTGCAGAACAATGAATGCATGGGGAAGCAGGAGGCATTGACAGCCCCGGATGTTCTGGAGACCAAGTCCCTGTCTTTCAGCTCCAAAATACCATGCTTGGCTCATGTGGAGGAGACTCCTCAGCAGCAGCAAGTCCCTCATACTTCCTGTCCCCTCGCAGACAAGAAGATAATGTCATATTTGCCAACTTGCCATGAGACCAGCTCTCCTTCTGGTAATGTATAACAGTGGCCAAAAGTGTAATATCATGGTATGCTTTGCTCTTTTAAATCCAATGGATGTCATGGCATGACCTGCTAAGAGTAGGGGGAGAGCTTTGATAGCAGTCTCTGGATGTGTTTGATGTTCCTGGCTGTTGTGCTGAGCCTGGCAAGCCTAGTGTGCAGCACTGGCTGTGGGCTGGGGAGAGGTCATGAAAATAAGAGTAAAAAAACAAGTGGAAAGAGGGTTGGAGAGTGTTTAATGGGTATTTAAACCTAGATTTTGTTGGAAAAGTTTAAGTAGGTTCTTAAGAGACCCTGCTGAA
>NW_010206832.1:43199-94475 GCF_000695765.1 Mesitornis unicolor
CTAGATGTCTCAGCAAATCACAGATGCTGGATGAAAGTTGTTCCCAAAACGTTTCTGCTTTCATGATACATGGTCAACTCTTCTCGCTCTTTAAGTAATGTTAACACTTACGGAGTTTCTGCTTGATGCTGTACCTAAGGTTAAAAAAAAAAAGGAAGGAACAGGAAAATTAGTGTTGGGAAACTT
Organism: Mesitornis unicolor; assembly: GCF_000695765.1. Taxonomy (NCBI): domain Eukaryota; kingdom Metazoa; phylum Chordata; class Aves; order Mesitornithiformes; family Mesitornithidae; genus Mesitornis; species Mesitornis unicolor. The sequence goes on from NW_010206832.1 coordinate 43,386, forward strand.
CTTTGTGATTTGGTTTGTGTAGCCTGCTGGGATGGCATCTCTTAGATGTTCTCCTATGAAGTGCTGTAGCAGAGCCTCAGTCTTGAGATCTGTGAGCACGGCTATTATGCAGATAGCAATTTGTGAACTCCTCTTACAACCCTCCTGTATAGTGAAAACCCAGGAGCATTTCTATTCTCTCTGTCCTGGGGGTGGATATAGACTCCTCCACAGTGAATTTGAGTGTCCTGACATTAGACTGGCCTCTGAGTTATCTTTTAGGTGGGTTTAAAAAACTATGAGCCAGGACAAATTAGTCCATCAGCTGAAAATTATTCAAGGGAATCTGTTTTGGGAGGGAGAATAGGACCAGAGATCCTCTGGTTGCATCCAGCAGCGAGTGACAGGCCTGAATGTGCCGCCTTCTGCACCTCTGATTACCTGGGAGCTCTTCCCTCCTAACTAACCGTGTCTGTCAGCCCTTGTATAAGCAACTCATCACTGCACGTAGCAGTGACGTGGGTCGTGGTTTTAAGCTGTAAACAGAAAGCCAGGGTGCCCTGAGGTTCAATGCTGTGAACAAAGCAGAGGCAGTGGCTTGGGCAAACCATTTTCTGCAGAAAGAGGAAGCAGATACCAAACAGTTCTCCCTTGTTAAGGAAAGTGGGAATAAGACTGAAGGAAGAAGTCCTGGGAATGAAATTAGAGTCTGTGTGCTGGTCATGCCTTTGGCAAGTCTGCAAATATCCTAACTGCAGATCGTTTGGTATGGGGGTCAGTGAAAATGCCAATAAGGCACTGCAGTCCTGTAGCTACATCTACCAGCAAACCTTGCCCTCTTCATGCCTACCTGTATTGCCCTGCATTTGCAGAAATGGTTCTGCCAGCCACTGCAGGGCAGCCCTGTCTGAGACTTGCTGTTTCTGAGCTCTAGTGCCACTGCTGTCCTCTGGCTTCTGGAGAGCTGGGGATAAGGAACAGGGTTTTGCATGGATGGAGTCTTATGCCTGTGGGTGTTTACCATTGCAGGGTAAGGAACAGACCTGTCCTGTATGTAAGTTTAGTGGCTGAAGCTTCTAATTTTCTTTGATTTGCTTTGTTTACTCAGCAGAAGACCTTAAAGCAGTTTTCCTGCTTCTGCAGGGATCTCGGAGACTGGTGATGCCACAGGCAGGGTGCAAGCAGGGAGCGCTGGGGCTCATGCACAAAACTGTCTTGAATAATCTTCCCTCTTGTCCAATAGAGACGGTCCTGTACATCCTGCATGCCTGGTGCACTCCGATGGCAAGACCTAGGCTGCCCCTTAAGCATCTCTAACCTCCTACACAAAGTGAGCAGCTCTCTGGATGAGTGCAGGGGATTTGGAGAGGCTTCTGTAGTTTTATGACAATGCTGTACGTTGCTTTTTCTTTTCTCTGTGCCGGTGACATGTCATCTTTGCTTCAGTGGCTGGTTTCTAGATACCATGCTTTAAAATAGAGCTGTAGACAAATTGGAAAAAGGCCAGAGGAGAGCAGCACTAATTGTCAGAGCTTTATAAAACATGACCTCCGAGGAGAGGTGGAAGACATAGGTGCGTTTAAGCTCTACAAGACAGCATTGGTGGAGGAGGGAGAGGGATGTCATGGTTTCTCAGTACATGAAAAGCTGTTGTTAAGGAAGGATAATTGATTTATTCTTTCACTATCATTGGGGGGGAAATTATGAGACAGATCTACATTTAAACTGCAGAGAAGATTTAGAAAGATCTAGTTTAGGAAAAACCTTCAGTGCAGCGAAATGCAGGAAGAGATTGTCCAGGGGAGCTGCAAGTTTCTGACACTGGTGGCTTAAAGAAATTGCAGTCTGCTTCCATGAAAGAAATGGGCTGTGCAACCTCCCGAGATCCCTCTTAGACCCTTTGTTGCTGTAGTTTTGGCTAAAGGGTAGGTTTGAAGCTGATGCCTGTCCCTTAGCAACCGCAAGCCTTGGCTCTGCCAGCACTGCCAAGTGCACGTGGTCAGAGAGACATGCACCAAACTCCTCTGGTGTTCATAAAATGGTGTAGCTTCAGTGGATGATAAAGTAAGCTCTGCCTGCTGTTTCTGAGACTTTCTGGCTGTGCCTGTATTGCAGTTGGACATCTGATGGCAGAAAAGACAAAGCTTGCTCTGGTCTAACTTTCTTGGGTGGGAGTGATGAGAGGGGAGCTTGAACCTTAGTACAGGACAGTTGCCCAAGTAAGCATCCACTGCCTGGAGACCTAGTACACTGCATTTTCTGCTATTGTCTTTGCTGCTTTCTGCAGCTGAGGTACCAGGCTGAGACCTGGCAGAGTTGTCCCGATCCAGGTTGCCATCACTTCTGGCTGTCATGCAAGAAGACACAGGCTTGGAAATGCAACCTTTCCTCTGCAATCATGCCATACAAATTGCTTCTGTGGCAATGAGACTCTAGCTTCTGGGGCTGTTAAGCATTATAAAATCAAATGTGAAAGTAATAACTGATTACTGGGAAAATAATGCAGATTAGCACAACTTGTTCTCTACCTTGACTGTTTTTATACTTGACAAGTATCACTTGCAGAAAAGGGACAGGTTTTATTATAACTCTTTTGTCTTCTTCCCTTCCAACTTCCCGAGTACATTTTTCACAGGCATCAAACTACTTTCAGGACAAAGTGTTGGTAATTTCTCCAGTGGTGGTAAGAAACAGGGATGTGTGAGGGTGCTGTTCACTGGTGACAGTGGCAGAATTTCTCACACTCCCTCACTCATGATCTTGCCTACAAACCTTTTCTAGGTGTAAGCTTGTTCTTTAAGGGGAGAAGGACAAATTTTTTGCACCCATTGTCAAGGCACAGATAAAAGCATGGACCTCTAATGTCAGATTTGCTTCTTTTGTCTTGTCTCGGATCCACAGATGCAGAGTTCTGCCTTTCTGGATAAATTTACAGATGACATTATGTCATATTTTAAATACCCTACTTTTGTATGCCTCTTGCCTGAAGCTATTAACATTGACAGAATTGGTGTCCTTTGTTTATTTTGTGTACTACTTACAGCCTGAATGTTGAGCACCAGCCGGTCTAGTTTTTCACCAGGCTGCAATAAGAGGTAGGACATGCTTTTTCTGGTGGCTGTGTACATGCTTTTGCTTCCGTCTCCTGAGGAGACTGTGAGTCGATCTTCACAACAGGGATGGATGGAGAAGGCAAAATGGCTACCCTGTGATCAAGCTGAGCAGGTTCAGTAAAGATAGGACTTTGCATACCTTCATCTTTGGAGTGTTTGTGTGGCAGTCCCATAGGGGTTGAGGGGCACACACCTCAGGGGTTGCAAGTGGGCAGTGGAGCCTCCCACTTGATGTGATAGATGGGATGTGGAGGTCTTGGCAGTGCCCAGAGCAGCCCAGAGGAACATTGCTGACTGTGCAGGAGGGCTGGGTGCAGCTGAGCCCAGGCTGATCTTCACTCCAGTGCTCATTTTGGAGCTGGGAGTCGGGAGGCCTGGATCTTATCCACGTCTCTGACACTGAGTCACTGTGTGACCTCAGGCGCTCAGATACCATGGTGATGAACGCAGCACAAATGTCTAGACATTAGATAGATTGGATTGGATAGGCTCTGTATTTGACAAATACTTGTGTATCACCACTGTCAGTGTTCCCCTGCTATAATCACCCAACCTTCTATTTTCAGTGGGTCTCCTACATAGCAGACAGGGGATGAACTACTCTTTGCACTGAGGAAGGAGAGGATGCATAACCACAGTGACACAAGTACTCGTGCTGACAGACTGGAAGCAAAGCAGGCAGCAGGGCAACTCTTGGAGGAAACAACACTGCATGGCAGAAAGGTTCAGGTGTCCGGAGCTGGCTCCTCCCCAGCTCTGCTGCAGCCTTGCCTGTAGCCCCATCCTTTCTCCTGTGATCAATTGGTCTGTATGATCCCCAGAGCAGCGGTGACTTCCTCCTCCTGCTATGGCTTCTATCACAAGGTGCCAATTTCAGAAAAAAAGACAAACTACCAAAGTGAGACTTCCTTAAAAGCTTTCCCATGCTGCTGTCAGCCTCTGGTGCAAGGGAGGATGCAGGAGAATTGGCTCTCCCTGTAGTGACTCTTGATTATTTTCCCACCTGGTTCCCTTGTGAAAGATGAACATAGTACAACAAAGATGTGGCTAGGAGCGTGCCCCTGTAGGGACTTTCAGAGGCTCTGCAAGCTCTCCTGAGTACCTCTGCCTCTGGTACCACAGCCAGGAGTGCTGGAGAAGAGCACTGCCTCTTTAAGGAGATTTGCATAGCAGGGCCTAATTACAGTTGTTGATTCTGATGTTTTCAGTGTTGTTCATATTCCATTAAAGGATAATGCTGCTTAATTTGCAGCAGAGGGTCGCTGTTAACAGTACACCCAATCACAAGGCAGCCCTAATGACACTACTTCCCTACTTCTGGTAACACATAATTAAAAAATCACTTCATTTCCAGTTGTGTGGTTCTCCCCTCTCCCCCAATCTCCTAATTACTTTCTAAGCCATTTCATGATTATCTGTAAATATTTCAGTGCTTAGATCCACTAAGGAGTCCATGGAAGAGTTAATACCTTGAGTGGCGTAACTGCTTGCCATTCCATTTCTAGTACTGCATTGCAAGGAATTGTTTTCCACCTTGAAAGTGTGAGGAGAGGTGCTTTGCTTGTGGTGTGATTGAGTTTATGCTCTGGCTTTGGTGATTGTGGGGATGACAGGAGAGGGGTACTCTCAGAGACCCCATCTCAAGTTACAGGAGGTTTTTTTGCTGGTTTTGGTAGTGGATGTGTAACTCCACAGATTTTTATGTGGCTTGAATCCCCATGATAAGGGCTGTCCTGGTGCCTGGCTGTGGGAGCTGCAAGTCAGAGGGGCTTAGGTAGAACTGAGTATGAGTCTGGATGTAGCTGAAGTGCCCACACATCTGGAAGAACTGTGTGAAGTGGCTGGTTTTTGCCCTGACTTGACACGTTTGTGAGAAGCAGTTATACAGCTCTTGCTGCACTTGGGCAAGAGAAGACAATGGGTCTGGCTGTGGCTGCCCATGTGTGGTGTTTCTTTGCAAGCTCATCTTGCACACTGCAGTCAGTGGCACTTACTGTGGTGTGAGGGTAGCTTGGTCTCACTGGGTAAGGGAATATCTGAATTTCCCAGCAAATCTGTGCACAGATGTCTACCACAGCCCCATGACTTGCAGGCAAGAGGATGTGGGGTGATGTGTCCTGCTGCCCATGGTAAACTGGGGAGTCTGTACTCTAATCCAAGCACTGCTCTGCTCTGAAAAGCCACTCTACAAATTTTGCTTTCTTACTTCGTAGATCTGGTCCCTGTACTTGTCTGGTATCTTGGGTATTAAAATTCACTTGGGGTTTTCAGGCTGAGCACTCGGAGCTGACAGTGATGGGGGAGTGAGCTGGAGTATCTTTCCTGCCTATGTGTTGCATGGGCTTGATTGCGATGTTCTTTGTATGGTCAATCAGTAACACCTTATGTAAGCCCACTGGGAGCCTACTCATGGTCTCTGAAGGCACTATTTGGAATAACCAGAGATAATTGTATAACTAGGGGGTAATTAACTTCCAGGAATTAAAGAATCAAGCTTAGGCTGTGCTACTCCTAAGGGTGAGTCTATAAGGCTGGGAGTTAGAGAAATGTACTCTTCTCTAATCATTGAAGCACATGTGACTTAGAAATCCGTGATACCTGGGGAATGTGAGGCTGCTTCAAGTCATATCCATGCATTTCTAGGCAATTCTTTAATAGCAAATAAGGGAGAAGGGTTTGAATATGGTCCTAACCCAGTTCATCTGTGTTTCAGGTAACCCTGTCACAGTGGGAATGAGCATCCATATCTCCAGCATTGACCAGATCTCTGAAGTCAACATGGTAAGTTTGGAAAGAAAAAAGAAAAAAAGCCTAATAAACTGTTCTTTATTTTCTGGTTGACATCTGCTTCCAAGACCATGTCTCCTTGGAGCCACCTGAGATCTCAGGGTGCACTTCTGAAAAACAGGATAGTGACACCCCTGCTTCCTTTACTTCCTACTACAGATCTTCCCTGCAGCTGGAAAGCTGTTGGAGGAAGAGTGACATTTGTCTTGCATTGAAGTCTTTATTTTCTTCTGCTTTGGGCACATAATTTTGAGGGGTGATGGAAACTCTGATTTAAGACAGAATTCTTCCTCACTAAAGCATAAGAAATTCAAGGGTGATTTCTCCACGTGTAGTGTGATGCAAAAGAAAATCAGACACTTGACTGTAGGAAATGAGGGTTGGTTTTTTTTCCCCCAGATTTCCTTCTCAGCATACTGGTTTCAGTCTGAGCCTTGCTCCTTCCACCTGCTGAGTGTCCTGTGCCACTGGGACTGCCTGTCAATTGTCCCCGCAGCCCAGACCCAGCCTGAAGTAACCCTGAACTCACTGAAACAACAGTGGTTGTTGGTACATACCTACTCATGCTGGTGGTAATTGTGATGTGGTTGGACATGCTAAAAGACTGTAGTCCACTTCCTGATGTGGGGTACATTCTAGTAGGGTTAATGAGTATCTATGTGGACACACTGAAGTAACCCTGGTGTTATCTGTGAACACACGGACAGAGGATCTCTGGAGCTAGTGGTGTCTTATCCAGAGTAGATTCTTATACCTTATCCTTCATTTCATACCACTGAGAAGAAAAAATGTATCTGCTCAGATAGCAATGGTTTGGAGTGAAATTTGTTAATTATTTTGGTCATGGCTTGGGTACACATCCAGACCTGTGCTATCTCTCTCTCAGAAGCCATTAACACCCAGCAGAGGTCATGGATTGCACTGATCATAGCCTAACCTTGCCTTCCTCCCTCCTGCCCAGAGCTGAGTATAGGGGAAGGCTGGTAGGAACCTCCTGGCAGCAGTGATCCTGTTCCTCTGTGCCTGACCCATGCAGAAGGATCCTAGGCCAGCTTAGAGCTGTGCAAGAAAATTAAAACCTTGGTCTCCCAGTGCTCCTGTCCTATTTATCTGTTTCTGGACTCTCCTGCCCTGTTTCTCTGGCCCACCAGCTATTTTGCTGTTGCATGGAGGGGAGGAGGGGAGGCAAGACAATGTGACTAGTCATCTTGTTTTCCAAATTGCTTGGAAATCCTGAAGGCATATGTTGATACGACCCAGGTTGGAGGGCCAACCATGAGTCTTCAGGTTCTCATATGGTACAGTTTCTTTTGCAGACTCTCTGCTATTGTCACACCATTATTGTAATCATCTGCATGGCATGTTAGACCTCAGTCTAGTAACAGTGACATTGGACAGTGTGTACAATCAAATTTGGGTATACGCCTATGTCCCCACCACAGTGGGTAGCTGTGCTTGAGGTTAGCCTCAACTTAGAAGAGCCAGATGGCTTAACCTAGTTCTATCTATCTTGCTTGTCAGGGCAGAGCTTGACTTTGAGTCATCTCCTCCCCCGGTCTCAACTTGGACCTGAATCTTCCTGTGTGGTGAACCAGCTGTCGCCCTCCTTGCTAAGAGCCAGTATGAACAATTTGGGGTTTGGGCCTGTAGCTTAAGACCCCAGCTTGCACAAACATAACTGTGAGCAAGTGCGAGATTTGATTCTCAGCTTACCTATAACAACTGCCCTGGTCTTCCTCTGTAGACTGGAGTAGATCCTGAGCATTGCAGAGGCTGGTTCAGGATGAACCTCCTGCTGGAGATGTGTCCATGGACTATAAAGCCTGAGCAAGTGCTTTTTACACCAGTAGTGAGCAGCTGTGGTCAGGCATGCTGTGTCCTAGACTGGTAGCCATTCTCTTAGGAACACTTTTCAACCCTTGCCATGTGAAAGTGATTCTCTCCCCTCTTCAGTGATCACCTGCTTCCTTCTGAGGTGAAGGTGTACGCTCAAGGCTGGGGTAGAAACAGCAGCAATAGTATCTCATATAATATTGTGGGATGCATGGGAGAGCGGGTTTCTTGGCATAGTCCTTCAACCACATGCGGCTCTGGATCTTGCAGAATTTGGGCAGTGCTACTGATATATATTGAGTGTTTTAATGGTTGTGGCATGACTGTAACCTGGCTAGGCACCAGGCACTGTCCAAGCTGTGCTCCTGTTGATATTGCAATGGCATGTCACTTCTGGGCTTTTGACCATCTCGCCTGGCTCTCTTTTCAACTTCATAAGCATCATCTCCTGCTCATCCTTCCTTCATGTACTGGGGGTATGGGGGGTGGGAGGAATGGGGGAGAAAGTGACTGTATGTGAGAACCTACTCAAAATTAAGATCTATAAACACCATAGTGAGGCAGCTTCAGAAAGGGGTTAAAAAAATTCAGAATCATCTTAAAGAACAAACATTTAGGCAGCGGAAGAGTTCTCATGTGATGGAAGTTTCCAGACTGAAGGGATTTTGTGTGTATCATTCTTCTGTGTGACAGATGCCCAGGGGAAAGGGCTGTGTGTTACCCCTGCTCTGGACATGGATACTGGCAAGAAGAATAAGGCAATTTTTGGCATCCTGTGTGATTGGGAAAAGGACCGTGCAATGAATAAATTAAAGGCACACAAGTGAAGCTGGGTTGTCATGGCAACCAAATAGCTTCTATTGTTCCACAAGGAGTGTCATTACTTACTGCCCCCTTGTAGGATAATTAATTAATCCTCAGACATCCTTTTGGGAAGGGCTGGGCAGGCAAGGAGAGCCCCCAGCTCTCCCATGCTTTTCCCTCGGACCCTTGGTGTCTGCTGGCTGTGTGATGGAGGAGCACAGGTGCTGTCAGGGACTTGGCATTGCAGGATTCAGAGAGTTGTCTTCCACAGGAGTCCAGCAGGATGCAGTGCTGTGAAGGAATGGTCTATGGAGCACTCCTTGCCTTCACTCCCATGGAAACTGTATTTCCAAAGTGATGATGTGGTGACATTGCAATCCTGGAGGATACAGGGCTTTTGGCAAAGGCAACAGAGTTATGTCTTTATGCTGAAACTTCCCAGACGCTCTGATGTACAGAATGCTTTGCAGTGCCTATACCTGCTATGTGTTTCCTGGTGCCTTGTTATGTAAAGTTGATGGCTCTTCATCTCCTTGAGGGCCATGTCCAGATCCTGTGCCATTTTACAGCTCAGAGGATGGAGTCATGGCAGGGTGCAAGGCGTTCATAGGTACAGTGCTGGCTTTGTAATGATCTCCCAGTGATGAGGAACCAAAACTACAGTCCTTGTTTTTAAAAATGACACCTTCTTGTTCATTGCAGCTGCTGCCTGTGTGTGGTCAGCCGTATTTTCAAGCTCACTTGCTACAGTAATGCTTTATTACTGTGTACTCCTCTTAGCCCTGCTAAGCAATGCTGAGCTGCAGCCTCTGTTCTTGTCAGTGATTAGAAGGATTATTTGCTGAGCCAAGATCAGTGACATCAGTTGAAATGCCTCGGAAAGGATGCCAAGGGCCAGGCCAAATAGGTATTGAGGAGGGCACATTTGACTGGCAGACCCTCTGGGAAGTGCTGATCCATGAAGATGAAAGGCCTAGCTGGAGCCTTTTCATATCCTGTACAGATTTGCAAGTTGGGGATTTAAAGGCAGGCTGAAAGGACGTATGTCTTCATAATGATGTTCAGTAGCTGAGATGATATGCAAAGAATGGAAGGATGGTACCTCCTAGTTCTCCTTAAAGGAAATGGGCTGGATAAGTTATCTGGTAAATGCCATTTTGCTACAGATGGTCGAATTTCAGTAAGCATGGAACAACATGAGGGTATTTATAGATGCTTGTTGGTGTGCAGTAGTACTTAGATCAATGCTGTGTTCAGACTTCATAGTATGGTACCCAAGTTACTGGGGAGTCTAGCAGCACTTCTGACTCAGAGTGAAGAGCATTGGCATCCTGGAGCTCAAGTCACTGCAACTGTAGCAGCGTGCAGGTTTCTGTCCTGGTTGTACATGGCCTGAATGCCACCCAAAGTCACTATCAGCTTAATGGTCTGGTTCAACAAACCTGCTTTGGTGGATCCAGTTCTGATGGCATCCAGTGCCAGATATCCAGTACCAGTGGCTTCAGGAGCTGAGGACTGGCCTGTTCAGGATATATTGTACTTGCTGCATGGTGAGACTAGAGGCTTATCCTTCTGACTGTAGCCACCTCTCACTCTAGGTAATCTTTGGGGACAAATTTTTCTAGTATCAGACAGTTCAGATTCCCTTCAAGCATTAATGAACTATTTCAATAAGGAAAACAACCAGAAGTTTTGCATGTTTGAAATAAGAGATGGTTACCCTTCATAATGCTTCAACTTTCCTGCCCTATGATCTGTGCAGTCCTAAACCTGCTTCCTCCTGTGCATCAGCACACTGTAGACAGCTCGGAGCATCCAGCCATTGTAGTTGTGATTTCTTTGTGGCTCCTATAATTTATTTATCCCAAGATGCTCTCCTACATCTGCAATAACATTGTTTCAGTTTGTTATAGCACTAGCTTTAAAGTTTTATAAACCTGGTGACAAGTTGAAAAGTTACAAGAGGATTGCCATAGAGGGCTACTGTAGGAAACAAGGCTTCCAAATACAAATGTTTGTGGGAATATATGTGTTAAAGGAACGATGCCTGTGGGATTGGCAATACTTCTTGCTGGGGGACAGTCTGCAGTGTGTATAGGTTAGAGATTGGTGCAGGATATTTGGCAAAGCTGACCTTGATGCTTCGCTTCATTGCCTCCTGCTTCCTACTTCTGTATCACCTGTAGGCACGCTGCTGTCTTGTCAGAGTGGCTGCACTCACACTGGCATACTGCACTGAATCTCTTGGGGGTTATGGAAGGAAGAATTGTATCTGCTTATTTGTCAACGTCCTGAAGCTTGCTTGAAAAACAAAGAAGTTTTCCCTGCTTGTGAGAGATGTAAACCATGTCCCAGGACAGCGATGAGCTGCAAGCATTTTGAATTGGCTTTTAACCCAAAAGAAAATGGATCAGGTTGGGTGTAAGGGTGTTCTTGACCATGACAATTCATCCTAAAACCTGTAATGCAATCATCAATGGGCCATCAGTCTTCTCACTACATCAATTTTTCCATCTATTAAGTGTGCTTGAAATAGCCTTTGCAGTGGAATCTGTCCTGATTGGGCTTTGCAGTTCAGTTTTCACTGCAATATGAATATGGGCTGAGTTGCTGAATCTCAGTTTCAGTGTCACACATACACAGTAACAGATGTGCTTGACTGTGTTGTGTGCTGGGCGCAGTTGATGAAAGAAGGTGGTGTGGATGGCTGGGCTCCGGGGGAGAGGCTCTCTTTGATACAGGAGCCTCTTATGCTGGGCGTTCTCCTGGTCAGAGGTCTTGAATTTTGGGCCCTTTCAGGAAAGGGGAAGGGAAAGGCAGGAAAAAATATATGTCCCTATGGGGTTACTGATCTGGATGCACCATGTCCAATCCATTCTTGAACTGTTCTGACAGTCAAATTGTGTATGCAGAACCCTGGTTTCCTTGGGGCTGATGCAGCTTTGGCAGAGCCTTTGAGGTCCCTCAGCAGACACTCTGTATGCCTGGGCTGGGCAGGACCAGGGCCGTGCCACCCGCACCAGGGGCTGCACTGGTTGGGGCGGTGCAAGACAGAGAGAGCGAGGCATGCCCTGCACTGCCTTTAAATACATGAATTCGCAGCAGTGCTTATTGGCTTGGCCCTGGTCAGAGGTGGATCTGACAAAGGAAAAGAGAGAGCTTTTCAGGTAGCTTCTTAAAGGGCCAACTCCATAGCCCTTCCCCCATTATCAAAGACACAACCAAAAACCCCTCACAGAAAACCCAATACATCCTGCAATGATGGACAGAAACAACTTTGTTGCAATATGCTCCTGGAAAGGATTTTTCATTGGTATAGATGTTTTGAGCTTTAAATACCAACATTTTTAAGAGGTTTTACTATTATACTGTACCTTATCCTACCATATATTTTCTTCAAATATATCAGCATTTTCCATATTCTTAACTGAAAGTGTTCTGTTTTGTTGCCATCTCTTTTCAGTGGGGAAATGACATACAGATATTTCCCAGTCAGTCTACTCTATGTCTCTGGATATCCAAAGATGTTTAAAAATGCAAAGGCTAAAGCATTTAAATCCTACAGTCAGAGGTTTCTGAGGTTGTGTGCTATGAGATGCAAGTATGATATGACACTCCAGTGCTGTGAATGTTCCCCTGTAGCCTAGGGTATCTCCAGCTCTGTGACGCTGGTATCTAAACTGAGAGTGTGTGTACACTTTACATCTTAGTATTTAAGGCTGCTGAATATCGAAGACTGGCAAAATATGGTAAAACTAAGAGGCAGCCTTAGTGCTGAGCTTCTAATGGTATGCTGTAATGGTACTGCAGTGACTGTAGTCCTGTTGGACTGGTGTAGGCTCTTGTGATAGTGTTACAGATAGCAGACTGACTAGCTCTGACTTAGGTGATACAGAATGATACAGCTCTTACTTAGAGTGAGATATCCCTAGCACTGTGCTGGCATGGACAGGTAGGAGTTATGTGGGGTTTTTTCACATGCTAAGGCTGTTTGATGATGTAGAGGGATGTCTGGAGAAATAAAAGATGGTTGTAACAGGGTGGAGAATAACTTCCACACCACTCTAGACATAGCAGCTTTGAGCTGGTCCCTTTTGCAGGCAGGGGGTACAACTGCCTGCTCTGTGGCTCATCTAGAAAGATGGTAAGAGTAGAAATTTACTGAACTCCCTGACGTCTGCTTTGTTGCAAAGATGTTTCTAGGACCCATCCTATCTGCCATTGCTAGATTTGAGGTTACTTTGTCTATCCTTGCAGTGGTGACATCCTATGACTTCTGAGGCTCAGGGTGACTTTCATGAGCACTGATAGAGTCTAAAAAGTCAAGAATCGGATGTAGATATCTGCTCACACCACATTGTGCTTTTGTTTAACAGAAATCCCACTGATCGTGCTGAAAGATCCCCTGAACTAAGGTAGTGCATGAGGACAAGTAAAGCATCTGACCTCAGGGGTACTCTGCAGTGTGATGGTATGGGGGAGTGGATGCTCAAGTTTAAACAAGCAGTGGTCCTCTTTCTGCCCAAAAGACAGGGATGGTCCTTCCACAAAAATGTAGGGTTCTTGCACAAAACAGTTAAGAGAAAAGCAAATTTGTGAAGGGGCCTGAGGTACTCCCCATTCATTGGTTCTGAAGTTGGTTGCAAAGAGATCGTCCCAGCTTAAAAACTAGAAAATAGGTCAGTGTGACTCATATGTCAATATTTACTGCACTTATGGCAACTTGTAGAAGGGAAAAATCTTATCTGTCTTCCATAATATTTCACAGATTATCCCATTCCCGTGACAAAACTCTGCCTATGCCCATGGTCCTGGTGTTGCTTGATTGCAGAGACAGCCTGCTAAATTCACTACATCTTAGAGTCAAGTTGCTAAGTAACAACCCAAAGATCACCATACAGTCTCTTCAAGTGCTGTGGCCAGCTGAAAGCTAGGATCTGCACAAAGCACCAGCAATTCCTTCTGAGACAGAGGTCTCAAGGACTTGCATGATTATGGATACATGGATCAGTAGATGGTGAACTGCAGAAACCTTGCTGAAACAAGTTCTCAGTTGAAGGAGGACTGTGAACTGCTGGACTAGAGAATGACTCTCTGCCCCTGAGGCTCTTTATTTTACCATGCTGGTTCCTTCCTTGGGATTTTGTAGCATTCACATGGTATCTTAATGGGAGACTTTGCAGAAAGCTCTTTGCATACCTGGAAATTCTTGATTATGGGAAAGTTGATGGGTGGACTACCTGATTCCTAGCCTAGACCTTGGGTTTTGCATCATGAATAAAACGTGGCAATGCCTGTTGCCAATGATTCCTCCTGTGCATCTTTCCATGATGCTCTTATCCCTAAGGAGCAGCTCTGCAAGTCCTCCAGTATCACAAGTTCAAGCCTCAGGAGGGCTGAGTCAACCCTGTTCCAGTAGAGAAGGAATTCACGTGTTTTGCTCTCTAGGTGATTTCCCAAATGAGAACATTTCTGTGCTCTCACTGAAGAGGCTAAGTTCACTCTGCATTTCCTAGGTGACTCCACCCCATGGCAGGAGGCAAGTCATATGTCAGAGAGGATGGGAGTCCACGGCTATGTGGTTTGCAGCATGCTTTCAGCTGAACAGTGCTATGTTTTTCAGTGCTCCATCTGTTTCTGTATCAGCCAAGTTATCTTTAGATCTGAACATGTCAGCGTTGTATGGTGGTATGAACCATTTCAGCTTCACCCCTGCATTCCTGTAGTAGTTAGAATTGCTACTGCAGAAAACTTTGCCCAGGATAGAAATGTCTGGGTTTTTTTTCCTGCTTAAGGTTTTTATTCAGGTTTTTACACAGGCAGAACTCCAACAGCCTTTGTGTGTGTGTGTGTGTGTGTATATATATATATATGTATGTCATATATATATATATATTAAAAAGCTGTCTGTATTTGAGAGCGCTGCTCTAAACTGCCACCTGCTTCAATAGCAATGCTGCAGCATTGGAGAGGATTACTGCAGAATGCTATCTTCCCACAAGTGAAAGCTTCATCTGGTTTAATTGAAAACCAAATTACATCTTGAGAATCTGACCTTCTGACATGCTGTCATATATACATTTAAAGCATCTAGTGAGTATATGTGCGCAAGTGTGGCAGCAACTCCATATAGAACCTAGATCCAAATGCAAGTGCGTGCGTGTCGTGTTGCTATTTGAATATGTAAATAAATGAGGCTATATATAGCTCTATATGATATGTACATGTTAAGTGAGGGTAGCAGATATGACAGCTGAATAGCTTTGCTGTTTCTGAAAGCTGGTAGAGTCTCCCTGCATGCTCCCTACATCTCTCGTGCTTGCTCCTACCACTCTCAGCTTTTCTGCTATCACATTTTTCAGGCCTCTGGAGAAGATCATGTGTGGGGACAGGAGTTGTTAATATTCTGAGTCTGTGCTGAGTTGCTAGGCTACAGAGAAAAATGAACATTCAAGGAAAAGGGATGGTAAAAGGAAGAGGATCTGCTGAGCCGTTTGGAGATTCAGAAAGGTCCTCCAGTAAGATGAAAGGGATCATTCTGGGGAAGGAAGGGGTGCATGCGTGTGGGATGAAATATGAGCAGTCCCTGCTGCCTGGACACAGATGGAGTCGCAGTCCAGCTCCAGACAGAAAAATGGCAGAGGAGGAAGTAAAAGGCAAGATTCACTGGCCCCTTCCATGTCACTGCTTGCAAGGTGTGCACAGCTGGGCTAATGTCCATGCCAGGATGCAGCGGGTCACCAGGCTGGAGTGTACCTTTCTATACATCCTCTGGCCACTCTGTGGGGGCCACTGAGCTCCCATTTGAGGCTCTAGTGAAGACCTCATCTCCCTTTTCCACTGCAGCAACCTGCTACCACAGCATCTCCTTTAACTTCAGCGTGCAAGGGAAGGCAGCCTGTGGCTTGTATCTACCTGGCCATCCCCCTTGATACATTCCTAGGTCATGGATACACAAGTATTGACCCTCTTATCCATCAAGAGTTTGCAGCTCGGGTTCAAGGGGACCTGAGGTTTTACAATACACAAGCTCCTGTCTGAGTCTGGTTTTCCTGAGTCCCACTCCAGTTCCTGAACACAAATCCTCTTCCTTTTCACCTTTGCCACCATAAATGAGTGTCAGGTATTTGGCTGAACAGGCTGGGAGCCATCAAACCTACCAGCTGCCTTGCATTCCACTCTTCTGGAAGGATGGCTTTGCCCCACACTCCTGTTCCTGTCTGCAAGATTTCTGTTCCCTCTCAATATTACTGGCTGTATCAGAACCCTCAGAAAAATTAAACAATGCCTTTGGGTATTTTTATTATCTGGATACTTTATTTACCAAGCTCATGTGGGCTCCCTGCCAGTAACTTTCAGCCAGCTCTGCAAATACAGCTCCTTGGCTCCAGGACTGTTGGTCCTGGTACTGCGGAGAGCACTCGCTCAGCATGGACAGAGACTGCAGCTTGTTCTCTGCCATCCATTGGCTGTGATGTTAAAGTCTGCTTGCTTGTGGACCTCCACAGCCTGATGAAATCTCCATTTTCTTCATGCATCCTGTAACAAGCTTGGCTTGTTCAGCAGAATCAGGAGTGTTTCATACAGCTGCATTTTCAATGCTATTGTCTGTTAACTACACTGCACCCATCCATCAGTTTTGTGATCCTGCAGCCAACACTTTGATTGCTAAAGTGGAAGAAAGATACTATGGACCATACTGTGTGCACTGCTGGTATCAGCCTGGACTGGTTCCCTTGGCTTTACCTTGGCATAATCAAGGGCAGAGTAACCCATGGATGGAGGCAGAGGCAAACTAAATTCATGGTGATACGCTGTCTGGTCAGTAGAAATTGTTTCCTAGAACAGATCAGTTGATACTTCTGTACTTTTTGCTTGTTCCAGCATGACTATATGAAGTTCTGTTGACACAGTTGATTGCTAACCCTTTTCTCTAATGGTAACTCAGTCTGAGTTTATCAGTTAGAGGCCACTAATACGGTTATGCAGAATATTCGTATGGAGAAGCAGTCATTGCAGATACAGAACTGGGCCTCTGTGTGCAGGAGTCTTAGGGCTTTCAGATGCAAGAGTTTGCATCCAGTTTGCTTGGGCTCGTTGTAAAGCAGGTCTTGTTTTTCAAACCACAGGGCTGCCATCCTCTACCATCCTTGACCTAACCGAACCTTATTGCCAGAAATATGTTCTGCTCTTCTGTATTTCACGGTGTTACCTGCTCACTCCCATTTATCCTTCCTACATGATCAAACTTTGTTTTCTACAGGAAATAAACACCATCATAACCTTTTGGACAAGCCAACCTGTGCCAGTGTAGTTGAGGTGATTGTTCTACCCAAGACATGTTAGTTGTCTTACATCATTTAAAGGATTTGTTTGCCTCTGGCTACCTGCTGGGAAATTACATCTTTGTGGCAGTTTTCAGAACCTGGAATATCAAACCTTCCTTCTCTAAGGTAAAACAGTGTCTTTACAGCACGGTGTGCCTTGATATTATTGCAGAGAGTCTCACAGTTTCAGTGCTTAGAGCTGCACATGCAGTATTTTATTCTGCCATATAAAGTAGTAATATCTCTTCATTCATAACACGATTCCCTACTATGCAGCCCAAAACTGCATTGGTGGTCTTGACTGCCACAGGGAATTACAAGCTCTATTTAATTTTTTTTTTTTCCCAGGGAGAAAAAGTCATTTCTGTTCATTACACACTTAGCACTTGCCTAGAGATGTGAGGATCCCAAACTGCAGCATGGAGGCAAGTCAGGACCAATGTCTTATTTTTACAGATGAGAGAAAATGAGACATAGGTGAAAGTGCCCAAAGTTTCTCACAGAGTAAGAATTGAGTGAGCTGAAATTGATATCCAGAGGTATTTTCTAGATTTTAATGGGCTACTAAACCCTTTAACTGCTTTAATTCCACATTCCTCAGCCTTTTTTCTTTGTGATCTCTACTAGTCAGTGTCTATGTTGAGGGCTGCAGAACCTCTCCTGCCTGGGGTAGAGTCTGACTGGATTGGTGTCCAGTGAAACTCTTGGCAAGGTGAAGAAGATATTTCATTTAAATATAAAAAAGGCACAGAGAAGTGAAGAGTTCTGGGAATGTTTTGAAGAAATTACATTTTCCTGTTACCAGGTTGCTCCTGCTAGAAATTTTATTGAATTTTAACCACTTGAAGTGAACATTTCTCAGCAAGCAAGAGATAAGAAAGTCACTACAAGGTGAAAATTCTCTGAAGATATATTCAGAGGCTGTGAAGCCCCTTTAAAAAGGTTTAAGGAGCATTGCTGGTCTTCCATCATCACCTTTCCCTTTGTGTAATCCAGTTTTCTTCCCCCATCCTTCTGAGGGCTGCAGAAGCTGGTATCTTCACTAGTTACTGTTCAAATGTCTCACTCAAATTTAATTTACTCTAATAGGCTAGTTGTTGCATGTTTAATTAAATACAAAGTGATTACTAAAAACATTTTTGAGCTTTAATGGCTGCATATTAGATATGCCTGTATGTTTATGCAGGAGGGGACTGGCAAGACATGCTGTAAGGCAATAAGGGTAGTGCTGGGAAAGTACGAAAATGAGTTGGGAGAAGTTAGGTGGGAGAGGAGAGGAGAAGAGATGGGCTACAGACACCAGCACTGTCCCACGGCTCGTAGGTGTGCAGAAGGCAGTTGTGTAGCATACTATAGATAGTGCAAGCACATACAGTGGAAGGTAAAGATGGCCTTTCTGAAAGCACCGTGTTTTCCTGTCATGGGTGAGCAGAAGCCTATGGCAGCATAATCTGTGTTAAATTACCAAGTACTTCGAACCAGAAAGCTTCTTGTGATACAAGCGTGCCTTGTATCTTGTACTTGCCTCAGACTTCCTTTCCCAGCTAAGCAATGCATGATCATAACACTTCTCTGAGACTCCACAGGGACAGTGTATTAATGCTTGTATGTCTTACACTGTGGTAATGGGTGACCTTGTCCATACCCAGAGAGGTTCAAAGAATCAACTAAAGGGGCTAAATTAAGATTTTGCCTTAAATAAATATGGTAAGAGAGAGAAGGGATTTGGGAAGGCTTGATGAAGCCATTTGGAGATATCTGAGGCACTAGCAGAACACAGATGTAAGCAAGAAGCCTTTAAGGATCTCCAGGAGGGGGAAGAACCAATGTTACCTGCACTGTCTGGGACCCATGTCATTCCTGGGACAGGCTTCACTTGGAAAAGCACACACTGTACTTCTCATGGAGGTAGGGTCAGCTTGCTGCCTTCCCTGCACTGCCTCAAACCAGTCACCTCTAGTTTGTCATTTTCCTGGAAGAAATTACTCAGCTGGGGACTTGTTGCCTGAGCTCCCTCCTTGTTTAAGTAAGCATCTTACCTGTTTTTAGCTTTTCTGGTACCACCATGAGTTCTTACCAGTTCCCAGCCCATCTATCAGTGAGAAGATAGTGTAAGCACCATCCCTTTGACTTTCTGCCTGAAAACTGGTCAAATTCATGCATCAACTTTTACTGAACTTTATGCCATGGTCTTGCTTCTCTGGCTTTAGCTGGCTGGCTGGACAAAGTATGCCCTTCTGTGCTGGTTTGGCAAGCGAAGGTATAGAAACCAAAAATGAGTTAGACTATTTCTCATTATGTAGTTTCTCTCTGGCAAAGACAATTTCTCATGTTATGACGACTTTGGAGTGGTGATGCAGAAATGGGAAGGCCAAACAATCCTGCTTTTGGGGGTAGAATGGGCTCCAGATTTTGCCCAGCTACTGGTTCCTGGGGAACTGAGTGAGTTCCAGAAACAGTATGCGGTACTGCACATATTTTATGGCTTAAGAATAGAAACTGCCTGGCATTGTTTTCTAAGAGCTTGCCTGAGGAAGATGTCATGCTGCAGGTGGCAATTTTGGGATTGTTCCCTGTAACACTGAACAAGGTTGCTGTTTTGCATGTGCTCATAAAGCAGGTGACGCTCATCCCTGTGCCCATCAGTTCTGGCTTTCTCCTCCTGACCTCTGCTTCCAGCATGACTGGGGCCGTTAAGCAGACAACATATGGTGCTGCCTCCTGCTCAAATAGACTTCTGAGGCTGGATATCAATGCCCTGGAAGCCTTGTCATGGGCAGATCAGTGCCCTCTTGGCTTAGGACCTCGCTAGGTACATCCTCTCTTACAGATGCAGGACCAGCACCAATCCAGGCACTGCAGGAAAATATAGAAATAGGGCAATAAAGTAACACTTTACTTGCAAACCCCTAGTTGTTGAGGATGTAGCTGGTATCTGTCCCAGTTTCTGGACGTGCACTCAGCAATTAAATGCATGCAAATTACTACAAAAGTAGATCAGATTAGTGAGGGGAACATCTCCATGCAAAGTACTTCTCAGGTCCTAAAGAAAATGAGTTCAAGAGCACAAAGACCTGCAACACGGAAGGGCATATCCTGGAAGTCAACACAGTCCTTGCATTACTGGCAGAGGGATTGCAGAGGGAAGATGCTCTTCCAGATCCCTAGGTCTGTGCTGACATCTGGTTATTCAGAAATAGGGGAGGTGGGAAGAGACTCTGGATTTCTCACCTGAAATGTAGGGAGAAGGGCAGTGTGGAAAGTAGCTGTCACTTTATGTATAACAGTTGTCATGTAGAACTTCAGCCTTGCGAATTGGGCACTGCCTTGCACCAAAAGAGAAATTAAAAGCAGTATTCTGGCAGAATATTTCCCCTATGAAAGTACAGTACAAGTACAAGAGCTGCTGCCTCCTGCCCTAAGCAAAAGTGAGAGTCTGAACAGACTTTGTGCTTAGAGCTGGAAAGGTATTTACTTATGTCAGATTAACTGGTGCTTGTTAACGTCTGTGACCCATTGATTTATCTGTGTGGAAATGGACAACCCTTTATGAGGGCAAAGCAGTTTTGTTAAAGGAGCTTGCTAAGGAAGAACCGTGGCTGCCTTGCTCTGTCCTTCATGTATTCTCCTGTACATTTTATATTGCTCCAATTCTTTGCAACTGGTTGCAGACACATCCTGTCTCCTCCCCTTAAAAATAATTATTCTTATTTCCCCTACCCACTCCTTAAAATGAAACATATTTGTGGACTACTTTGTCCTTTAATTTCTCTCCCAAGAATGACGGGAATAGGAGCTGGTGTTTAATCATCAAAGAAGTTGAAGCCAACAAACTGTTCATTAGTCTCTGGCAGTGGCAGCTTGGTTTTTACTAAGTCAGATGTTCCATTTTTCTCCCTTTCTGGAGCGTCTTTGCTTTCCTAATGTTCTTTTATGATCTTGGGCAAGGAGACCGTATGTCATTTGCTTATAGGGAGAAGGACTTTTATTTGGTCACTTCTCCAAAAGGAGGTGCTTTATCAAAGTTGGGGTGAAGGGGAAATGGAAGGGGAGGAAAAGGGCGCAGTGAGTGCTAGAGGCAAGTTGCAAAGCTTCCTTTATCCCTCGTGTCCACAGTCGTGCAGCAGAGCAATGTGTGCTCTCCTTTGCAGAAAAGTTAGTGCTTCCAGTACCTTACAAGTGCTTGGTGAAACACAACTTCCACTAGCAGCCTGGAATGGTCACCTTCACTTTCAAAGCCCCTCCAAAAGGTATTTGAGTCATGTGTCATGCACGAAAATGCATGAAAATGGGCTTGGCACAGGAAACATCCGTGTTTCCAGTAGTACTATATTCTAAACAAAGATTTGACCCTTTCACATACATTATTCCTTCCATTTCTAATCCTGGATTTTGAGTCTAGTGTAGCTCCCAACGAGCATGCACACTTCTGCCTCTGGACAAGTTTAGTATTGGGGACTCTGTCGGTCACAGCACAGAGGAAAATGATCTGACTCAACCTGCCAGTCATCCGCATCTCCCAGGAGCTGTGCTGAGGGTTTATGGAGCAGCCTGGCCAGGAGGGATGCCTCTGGTGACTTTTTGTTGGAAGGTGGAGCTTGTGCCTTGCAGCAGGAGGCTCTGTGTCCTTGGGCTATTCCTTCCTGTCAGTCGCTTCCTTTTATGACTTGGACTGTATTTTCCACATTAATGCCTAGACTTCCAAAATACTGTTAAGTTCCTGGATTCATCCTTTTGTAACAGCAAATTTCACAGGCTCTGTGGAAAGTTGTTTCCATTACCTTGCCCTCAGTCTGTTTTTGTGCAACAACCCATTGCAGAATGTCAGATACTGCAACCATTCTCCTCCCTGCTGCTTCCTGCCTCTATCAGAGCCTTTCTATTACTTCTGAGAGTGCACGTAGTGACTCGTGTTCTGCTCAGTAACTCTTAAATATCTAAAACGAGGTCGGACCCTGTAGCCTTGAATAGCACAGGGTTGTGATTATTTACTCACTTCATGCAAGTACTACGGGGAATTAGAAAAGGGTAAAACTGATTTGTACTTATTTTAAAGTGAAGAGCTAAACTGAGGAACTCACTACCACAAGATTGCAAGGCTGAATGTTCTGAGAGAGAAAACAAACTCTCAGAAGAGAAACCGAGTATCTTCAATTAAGAAGGTACCAGCTCAGGCTCAGGAGATCCTTAAGCCTCAAATAGCTGGAGTAGCTGTAGTATTAAGTATCACAACAGAGACCCTGTTTTGCTTATATTCCTCCCTCCTAGTCTCTTTACTGTTACTGAAGACAGGATACTAGTGTAGAAAGACTTTTGCTCTGACGAAGTACAACTCCAAAATCAGCACAAGCCCATTTGTAAGAATACCACTTGGGACATAGACCATGTTTGTGTTCTGCGTACTGACATGAGGCTGTGCAGGAGAAGGGCAGCTCTTTCTGGGGATGAAGGGCTCCTTAATTTTGGATGCCTTCTCTCTCTGCAGTGAGCAGAAAGAGACACAAGATGCTTTCCTCCAAAGGTGTGCCCTTGAGCCTAGGGACGTCACTGCGTGCAAAGGAGGAGCACCTTAGGTGGCTTCCCAGTTAAAGGCTGAAGCTGCTCTCTGCACAGTGCTGCCCTTGTTACAGAGGTGCCTTAACTGGTCCTGCTCTACCCCTCACTGTTCTCTGATCTGTAGACAAGTTCAAGTTCCTACCCTGAACCGACTTCCTCAAGTGTTGTGTCCGCTGGTGGTCTGGGCACATTCCTGCACACCGCTTGATGTGTGTGGCTGGTCTACAGGCAACTGGCCACATGCCCATGTCCTCACCTGGGTTGTGATGGCTTCAGATAGTATCTGCTATCCCCGAGTGCTCCAGACTCCTCCTGCCCTCTGGTTTGTCAGTGCTTCAGTGGCAACCAACCTGTGCTCACAGTGCCAGGAGTGACCCACTCTCCTGTATCAGTCCCCTTTCCTCGATCCACATGTCCTCTCACTGACTTGGTCTCCTTAGACTTTGCATTCCTCTGCACAAGTGGGTTTGTTCCCATTAGGGTCAAGTCTGACCTAGTCTCAGACTAATCTCATCTCTCTAATGCTTCTCCTTCTGGGACTCCTCTGCTCCAAGAGACAACTTTGGTCTCCTGTGGCAGTGAGCTCTTTTCTGCTCCCAGACTGCACAGAGCCAGCACAAGTAGGGAACGGTCCAGGGTAAGTCCAGGTTTTCTTTGTAAGGATTAGGTGATCATTGCCTTCCCAAAGGGCCTATGGGAGATGGAGGTAGAGGGACTCATATGGTGGATGCTAATGTGGAAATATATTCTTGAATTCATACTAATGGTGCCAGCTTATTTCCTTTCTTGCTCTGCCCCAGCTGCTATTCCTCTAGACTTATCTCTACTGTCCTCTGAGGAACTGGGGAATCCCTGTGCATGCCTGACTGAGTTTGTTGCCTCTGGGGTTCTGCAGGTTCCTCCATCCATGCCCCCTTCTTGTCAACATTTCAGTCTTTCACTGTTCAGTCTTTCTTTCGTCATCATTGGTTTGGGCTTTCTGCTGAGTTTGAAGAAAGGCTGTATTTATCAGACTTCTTCTCTTATCTGGAGAAGGATGCTAGCAGCCCTGTTCTCAGTAGCTGGCAGGATGTGTTGCAGCATGTGAGGCCCCCAAGTAACCTCCTATTCCTTCTCCAGGGCTTCTGTGGGTCTCTGAGCTGTCCTCCCTTCTTGCAGGGAGACATCACTGCAACAAAAGTAGCTGCCAGCTCTACGTGTTACTCTGAGCTCTGGTCTGTGTGCATCACATGCAGGAGGAAGGACGAGAGAGAAAGCAAGCAAAGCCTTTCTAAAGCCTGGGAGTGGGGGAGGCAAAGGGGGCTGGGACTGACAGCTTGCAGGGAGCTGCTCGGCAGAGCAGACCGAATGGGGGCATGTGGAGGAAGGGGTCCCACGGGGACGGTGATGCTCAGCAGCTTTCTGGCAGGCTCAGGTGCCGTCTCTGCTTCATGAGAGGCTGAAGGGGAGCTGTGCAGCCCCACACACAGCTGGGCCATGAAGTCTGCCTTGAGAGGCAGGGAGGCAGCATGGGGGTGCTGTGGTAAATAAAAGAGCTGGAAGCAGCATTGAAGCTGTGTGGCTTGTGAGCTGTTGGGTACCGGATTTCTGGGACAAACCAAGGGACCTGGCCACTGGAGAGGAAACGCTGGTTTGGAACACACAAGCTATTCTGGCATCAGGAGTACATGAGACTTGGTAGGATCCGAAACAGACTTTCCCCTTGCCAGTGTTGTTCAGAGGACCAGGTGGAGCCGCATAACTTTTGGTCATGTCCACCCTTCAGAAGTCCCCTTTTCATTATCCCAGCCTTTTTAAAAAAAAACAACCCTGAAATCTGAATGATTTCCAAAGGTCTTTGCAGTGTAACCTGCATGAAGCTTCTGATGAGGAGTGGTATCTCCCTTCCTCCGCAGTAGCCACCAGATGAAGCAGGAGGTTGCACATGGTGGCCTGGCACATGTGTGCTCCCTCCAGTGTGGGTCCTGCCTTTTCTCCCTGGTGCAGTGGATGTACCTGGCAGGGTGAGCAGGGAGCTCTCTGCACAGCTTTCCCATCCTCGCTACACCAGTGACTGGCCTTGGTCAGACTCTGGCCCTGCCTGAGCATTTTATGGCCCTCCAGAAAGACCCAGTGGAATCTATAACAGGAAATGTGGAAGCATTTTTGTTGCTGCTGGTGCACTGTGCAGATGGTCTAGGCTGCTAGTTTAGGGGCAAGTGGAAAGTCCTGTTTGCCTGCACCTCCTGCTTGTTCCTCCAGCAGCAGCAGTGGAGAAAGCTACTTGGTGGGTACACATGCACAGAGAAAGGCCCCTCACTTATCCCTAGCACAGGTGGCAGGGAAATTCAGTGTTGTCCTACTAACGTGTTTCAGTAGTGAGCTGGAAGGAAGAGCTGGAGGAGTGCATGTGCTCCAGATGTATTTGGTTTTGAAGCTCTCCACTGAGCTGGCCTGGTAAATGGGACAGTTTTCTATCTGCTGGTGATGCTGAGAAACCTGATTTGTGGTATCTCTGTGGCATCAGTAGGCTTGTGACTGTCACTGGTCACTAGGAGCTTTGGGAAAGCCTTGTATTAGCCCAATGACAGATAAAACCCTACAACAAAGGGATTGTCGTTCAAGACTTGGGGAAAATCAGGCTTGTTACTTCTGATTCCTGAACTTATGAACCACTGCATGCATTGGCTTCGTCTGGCCATTCTGCTTCTGCAGAATGCTATCAACCTCGGTCATTATTTTATCTACCTCTGAAAGGAAGGCTGTGATTAAGATCTCATCAGCTCTGGAGCTTGGCCAGAGGGTGATGCTAGACTGTCATGTGGGAGCTTCATCATTGCCTGACCAGGCTATGGGGTGTAAAGGGGAAGGCAAGCTCCCTGCTTTCTCTCCTGACTACTGATCCCTCTCACTTGCTGTGGTGGGCTGTATAGCACTTCCTCCAGCCCCCTGGTCTGCGCCCTGCTCTCTCCCAGAGGCCTGGAGGCACTAGATGAACCATGATTATCAAGTGCTCCAGACTTCCATGATGCTGCTGAAATAAATCTATTGTGCTAAGAGGCCCAGGAAGATTGGAGAACAGAGCTCAGCCCAGGGCTGGGCTGGATGTTCTTCCCCAGAAAGGTCTCTGTGCCTGAAGATCATCAGCCTGATGACTAGGGTGTGGGCTTTTATTTCTGCACCCTTCTGAGTTTGTTCCCACAATTCTGGAAATACAGAATATGTGTTTAGAAGGTGTATCTCTTAGGGACTAACAACTTTTCACTGTGTAAGCAGCTTGCCCTTTTTGACTTCTGGAGATCAGTGCCACCTCTTGACTGCTGCTGCTTGGAGGCTGGCAGGAGCCTGCAATGACAGCAGGGTGGCCTGGTTAGGGGTGAGGGCTCTGTCAAGGATTAGAAAAATGCAGGTCAGTGAAGCAGCTTGCCAAGATATGCGAGTGGAGCTCTCGAAGGGGAAGAGTGGAAATGATGTCTCTGTAGCCGAGTTTCCCACAGGCAGGGAAAAGGAGGGTAAGAGGCTCCAGAGCTCAGGCACTCTGCTCCTCTGTGCTCTCACTGCAATGCAGGTCCAAATGCCCTGGGAGACATACTGGGGAGAACATCTTCCTTTGCAAGGTCTTGACCAAAATGAAAATATTTGTGCCCCGGAGAGATGGACTGTGAGGCTTCGGAGGCAGGAGTTTAGCGGTCTTTTAAAAAGCAAAGCAAAACAAAACAGTTCCTTGGCCAGAAAGCTGTCACTGTGTTTTTCTTCTTCTCAATATGACACAGAAAGTGACAGATATGGCTTTTGTATCCAGTCTGCACCACAGATTTACTCTGTGACCTTTTGGATATGCATGTGGGTCTGAATTTCTGAATCATAGTTAGATACCCGAAAGCTGGCATACCCATAATGTGGGATTATTTGAGCTTGTTTCCAGAGATGCTAATCAAACCTGGCTTAGAGTGAAGGCAGTGGGAAGAGACAGGCAGGAAAGGTGCCTCTGTGCTCAGCCCAGATGTTAGCACATGAGCAAGGTCCTCACCAGCCCCTTGCACAGAGCTGGGATTTGCAGAGCAGAAAGGCAAATCTGTGGTCAGGAGGATTCCTGTGGCACTGTAGGTATCTGCTTGGGAGGAGATGATGCGTCTCTGGCCCTACCTGTTCTAGATCACTTGCATGCATTTGCAAAAATGCTTTTTATTTAAGAACTTGTGAAAAATCACTGACTTCTGTAAAGCCACTATCAGCAAGACTTGTGTCCGTTCCCTTATTAACATCCTGTTATTTTAATGTTAGCTGGTTTACCCCAAGAAATCTTGGGTTCTAGCCTATTTAAGACCTATTTTGAGAATATTTTCTGTCATTGGTGTGTACAAGACCCCGTCCTGTACTACTCATTTGCCTGAAACGAAATAATTATTCTTCTAGCATGGTGCCACAATACTGTGTCTCTGAACAAGCTGATCTGGGGCTTCTCAGTCTCTGCTGGATGAGCTGTTACTGCCCAGCAACTAGTATGTTTTCTGTAGAGCTACAGCTGTGGGCCTCCAAACAGCTCCTCCTGCCCTCTGTAAAATTCTTGTCTTAGCAGCAGTTTTTAGTGTCAACTTTTTACTATTGAGCAGGAGATCTATATGGCATTGTGCTAGCTGGGGATGGTTAGGGCACTGCCTCCTTACCAGTGGATCATGCTCTGCTGGTGACAGATTTCCTTCACATATGTCCCTTCCTGAGAATTGCAATGAAATCCCAACTTAGCTCATATAACAAGGCAAGTGCTAATAGCTTGTCACGGCTGGCCTGGGTTGACTTTGAGACCTTGGCCTTGAGGTGAGATTCTCCATGTGCCTGTAGGAATCTCCTGAGTTCCTACTCAAAAGAAAATTGGCTTTTGCCAACTGTGTAGTAAGAAGCAGTGGCTGAGTGTGACTGCGTTATGTCCAAACACTTTTACATTACTTAACTGGGAGATCAGTCCTTGAAGTCTTTGGTGTGGTGTAGCCCACTGTTGGTTGACATCTTTTAGTGCTATCATAGCACTAACTACTACTAGTTTTGCAAACATTTGGGTGCCAAGGAATTTGAGAACACACCAAAGGTCTCGGCAGGGCTGGCAGTGAAAGAATTGAGTTATGTCCCTACCCTGGAGCTGATGTTTCCATGTTTCTCTCCCAGGACTACACCATCACCATGTACTTTCAGCAGAGCTGGCGGGACAAACGCCTGGCGTATAATGACCTTCCTCTCAACCTGACACTGGACAACCGGGTGGCTGACCAGTTGTGGCTGCCGGACACCTATTTTCTGAATGACAAGAAGTCCTTTCTGCATGGGGTGACGGTGAAGAATCGCATGATTCGGCTCCATCCTGATGGGACTGTTCTGTATGGCCTGAGGTAAGCCTAAGGGGAATCTTTGTTGGTTGTGGTTGAAAATGACATCTCATCTAAACTTCCCCCATTTCTAAAGATATTCTGGTAAGGGAAGGACCCAAAAGCCCAAAAGATACTCAATTTTTGCACAGTTTTAAGTATCTGCTCTTTCCCCAGGCTGGAAATGATTGTTTCCTTCAGGCCTCCAAATTTTCCTGTGGTGCTATAGACAAAAGTTAGAGATGGGAATAGTCTGCTCTGAGCGTTTCAGGTCACTGTCATTCATCTTGCATAACACTTCCATTTGAAACATTCATTTTCAGGTGCTTATAATTTTCTGCCAGTTTGGCCTATGAAGATGTGACTTCATTACTCTTCTGTCTAAGGTTGATTTTCTGTAAAATTTGAGTCAAATCACTTAAGTCATTTTTGAGTATAAGAGAGGAGACAACTGTTTTTGTACAGTTAAAAACCCTGTCTCTTGACCAGAGCAGTTCTGAAAACTGAGGCTTGAAAGTTGATATCTAGTAGTGGAATGGTCCTTGGTGAGGAGGCTTTTTGTGGTGTCTGGAATAAATTACCATAGGCAAGTGCACAGCCTTCAAAATTGCTGAGCTTGTGTATGGACCAGGTGGCAAAGGTTGGCCTTACTGTGTTATCTGGCTATGTGGAGATGCCAGGGTAGGTGAGAAAGTTAAATGGAAGGAGCAGAGGGCTGAGAGGGGAGTTTGGCAGCTACAGGTAAGAGTGTAGGGTTTGGATGCTGTAGCTGAAATCTAAGCAGTAATTTTCCCAACCCTGTATTTGTCTGCTTTGAGCTTTTCTCCTACTTTTTTTTTTCTTTTCACTACAAAAATTCACAGCTGGCTTTTTAGATCTGCCTCCACATTCCCAAGTGATTGCGATAGCAGCTCTGGCCTTATGTCCCAGTGCAGC
This sequence comes from Mesitornis unicolor, assembly GCF_000695765.1. Taxonomy (NCBI): domain Eukaryota; kingdom Metazoa; phylum Chordata; class Aves; order Mesitornithiformes; family Mesitornithidae; genus Mesitornis; species Mesitornis unicolor. Next base: position 72,060 of record NW_010206832.1, read on the forward strand.
GAAGGGGGAGGAAAGACCTTTCTCCTTCAAAGAGGGTACACCCACCCTTCCCATTCACAGTATCAGCTCCTCTGCTGCTTCAAGTTTTGTGGCAAAGTCTGGCTTGTTATGATTTTTTTCCTCCTCTTTAAGTAGTGGGGCTGTTTTGGGGAGTGTAGGGCTGGGTGCAGGTATAGCAAAGTAGGAGACTGCCCAGGGCATCATCCTGCCAGGGCAGCAAGGTGGCAGTGCCCTGTGCTTTCCCTATGGCAGAGCCCTGGGAAGCCAAAAGAGCAGCAGTTGCTGCTGGTGCTGAGGGATGGGCTGCAGCATGTGGGGTGATGTACCATTTTTTTCCTTCTAATTAGTGAATACCTCTTTCTCCAGGCCCAGAGGTGCAATAAGCCCAACTATGTGACTCTGCCCAAGTTTTACCTCTCCCTTCCCAGGACAGATACATCCATCTCTCTACCTCGGGCCAGTGATGTTTGGCTGATACATCCCTGACCAACTTTACTGTCCCATCAGAAAGATTGCAGCCTTCACACAGCTGGCTACCCCAAATTTCCTCAATGTGTTAAAACAAGAGTGAAGGCTAGGTGAGAGGGTGCTTTGACTTGGGGTAGGTATGAGCACAGATTCATCCTGTTGGGGAGGAGGGGGGGGCAAAGAGTGCTGTTAAGCTCAGGCTGCTCTTTGCTGCTGAGCCAGCCCACCTGAGCACAGAGCTGCCTCCCCCGGGCTGGTGGGAAGCCTGTGCACACACCTGCACAGCAAAAGCAGCAGAGCTGCCAGTATATTTTTATCAGCTGCCATTTAGCTGAAATAATGAACAATGTGAGCCCTGCAGCTCAGGTGATGGGCAGAGGAAGCCCTGAGAGGGTTTGTGCTCAAGATGTGCTGGGCTGGGACACTGTGTGAGCGCCTCCTGCTCCATCTCTTCCCTTCCTCTCCTGTGGTGATCAGGGAGCTTGGCTCCCTCACATGACCTGTGTAAAACGGGTGAGATGAGGAAAAATTGCATCCAGGCCAAAAGAAAGAAAATGACAGCTGTTTGCCCCTGTTATTTCCAGGGCCATAGTAAGAGCTGCCTGTGTTGTTTTAACTTTTGGCTGGTTTTCCTGGAAGCTGCTCTCTTGCCCCTGGAGAAAATGGCAATTGCAGAAACGACGCACTGAGCAACTGCAGCTCCTGTTTCCACACTGTCCCTCAGGTCAGGATGGCTGGCTTTTACTATCCTGAAAGCACTGGAGGTTTGAGGGGCAAGGCAGGTGCCCTGAATGCTTGAAATCCCTCTAGCCTTATTTGTAGTGCTATGGGCAATGTTTTCTTTAGGACTGCTTTCTGTACTGACTCCTGCACCTGCGGTTTTGCTGACAACAGAAGTGCTAGGTGCAGTTTTGCAGATGTAAATAACTGTGATCCTATTCAAAAATATGTAGCCATGTGCACAGCAGGTGTAAGCAGGTAAGAAAACAGTCATTGAATATTCACCTGTGTTCCTGTTGTAAAAATGCACTCATGCTTGTCCTGCAACCAGGAAGAAAAGTGCAGGTCTTCCCTGTGGTTTGAAGCCTGTTCCTGCCTTTTCCTGCATTTTTCGGAAGGATTCATAAAATGGAGTTGCTCTGATGGAAGAAGGCCAGAAGAGGCAATTTCAGTCTCTTTTCCTTTGTTTGCCTGTTTGTTTTTCCCCGAGCGAGATGCCAGCGCTCTGCTCCTTCCCCTGCTACCTTCTCGCCAGTCGCTTCCCCCTCCTTTGAGCTGATCCTGTAGCAAAGTGAGTCAATCATGCTATTTGTGGCACAACAGTAATTTTTTCTTTCCAGCAGTCTCTGATGTCAGAGACCGGGGTGAATGACACCCTGGCAGGCCCCTGCCTTCAGCGAGCACTCAAGCGAGCAGCAGGATCAGGCTCACGTGCAGGACCAGATCCCAAGGTCCAAGTGAGCTCGCACACAAGTATAAATGGGTATTTTGTTTCTGAGTTCAGTGGGAACAAGATCAGGCTTCAGTTAACTTGTTTGCATGAGCAAATGAAGCCTTTTATTCCTCTGCGCTCTGCTCCATTGTGATAGTTGCATGTCACGAAAGCATATGCTTGTTTTTCGTAGAATTAGCAAATTAGTGGATGAAGGAAGTGCAGCAGATGTAATACAGCTACATCTTAGGAAAGCGTTCGATACAAAAGCTTACTCCAAAATTAATTCTTGCTGGGCTCAGATTAAAAGCTCGTTGCCACGTCTCCAACTAAAGGAATGCGTATGCAGCAGTGGGGGCTGTGCAGGGGCAGTGATGCTGGGCTGCTGTGGGGCTGGATTTGGGACTGGTGCTCCTGACCTCCTTCCCCAGTGAATTAGCAGCTGGCAGATATCCCAGCAGGCCAAATGGGGGCCTGGAGCCCAGCCCCAGCCCAGAGGTTATCTCTGCAAACACTGGGGTGTGAGGATGGTGAACCAGCAGAGCTGACAGGGTTTTTAGGAGGTGTTACCTGGCAGGGTGGTGCCTGAATTCGCCTGGCCCACAGACACCTTGCAGGAATTAAAAGTGAAGCACAGGAGGGCTGGTCATCTGTGGCACGCAGCAAGAAAGTGCTAAAAGGATGTGAAAAGTCTGCAATGTGAAGGCAGGCTTAAAGGAGCTGCCCACAAAGACAAAGCAATCGGCTATTGGGCAGTGGAGGGAGGTGGAGAAATTAGTGAGGAAGAGCTGGCTAGCACTGGCTTAATTCAATGTATTTTTCCTCCTAATGGCTTTTTGTCAGGAATTGCACTGGTTTCATCAAATTTTAAACAAAAAAAATAGTGAGAAATTTTTCATTTAAGAAAAAGCATTTTGGAGAATGTTGATATTTCACTCCTATTTTTTTTTTTGTAGATAATTTTTCACTTATGTCAATATTTCCCTCGCTATTTCAAGCTGCTGCACTACCACTATTGACGTTTGAAAGTAACACAGAGAATCATCAAAGGCTTTCTCTGGACCTCCAGAGACTGTCTAGTCTGCTCCTGCCACAACATTCAATAAGCTTTACATTATCACACATACAAGCTATACATTACCGCCTGAGATTTTTATTTCCTTTTCTAGACCATGCAGCTGCCACTTGGTAGTGAAACAAGTTGACACTTGTCAAACGCTGATGTCGTCAGTATTTCACTATCTGTTTTCAGGGACCTAAAAATAGAAACAACTGTAACAATGCTGAAATTCTCAGATGGTAATTTGAAATCGTATTTGAAACCAGCTTTAAAACATCCTTCAGGGAAGTCTTGAAGCTATTTGATTTTTGTTCTAATTAGGGACAAAACCAGATTCCGGCAAAACAGGTGCTTTGAGGAAAGCAGACAGCATCCCTGGGCTCGCAGGGGGAGCAGGCGGGCTTGGAAGCAGGCGCGAAGCCGGGCGGATGGCGAGTGAGATGTGATGCCTGGCTGGCGAGGAGCCCAGGCGATGTAAACTGAGCAACCGAAAAACTGCAGAGGAATTTGATGAAGGAGACTAAATCCTGTGCAGAGAGAATGAGGGATCTCCTCCTGCGAAGGTGGTAGCGGTGGTGGGGAGCATGTGCGTTTGTTTTGTGGGGGTTTTTTTAATGCCTGTCCATGATAGTCGCTGCAGTGAGGTGTGTTTTAGAGGTGAGGCGGTTTGGATACCCGCAAAGGTGCCAAAGCATCATAGGGCTCTGATCCCAGTGAGTGCTCTCCTGGGGAAGCAGACCCCTGCTATCCTCATCAGTGTAAATACCTGTTCAGTGCTTAAAGCAAGAGAGAGAGAATTGTCGTATTTCAAACAACTCAAAATTTGCAGTTTTAAACTGAGAGAAGCTGGGCGTTATCTGCTTTGGCAGCACCTAATTTCTGCTTTTCACAGGGCTAAGTTCCCATCAGTCAGCCGCTCCCTGCAAGGCAGCAAGCTCCTGGGGGACATCAGCCCTCGCACTGCAGCAAGCTGCTGCTGACCTGCTTGTGGACCAGACCTCGTTCCTGGGCAAGGCAGCAGCTCGAGCACCACTTCCAGCTCACCCTACATAGGGAAGCAACACATATTAACAGACATACGTTAAGCATCCCACCCTCTTGCTCGTCCAACAACAAGTTTGCTGTCAGAGCCTCCCATGCCACCCTCCTGCTCCCCACAGCTGGGGCTCTGCTGGAGCTCATCTTGGGGACTTCTTCATAGCTCCCATCTCCATCCTGCCTCTCGATCAGGACCAATCCCTGTCTGTATTACCTTCCCCGGGTCCCAGTCTGGAGTTACCGAGTTCTTCAGCTGGTATAAAGGTTCCTCCTGCTCTTGAAGCCTGCTGTTTGCAGCCACATCCTTGTTCTCTCCATGGGTGTTATTTGTTTTCCTGCAAAGATGGCCTGATGGACTGAGGAGTTTTTTTCTGTATTGAGACCACTGAGCAATTTTCTTATCCCATCTCAGAGGCCAGAAGGGAAGAAATCTGCAATTTTTATTTCCCCTTGTCTCTCTGAGAAAAGTTTCTCTGGAAATGTGAGAGATGATTCAGGCTCTACCCTGTCTCTGGGAGCTCTGCCTGCTCCCTCCACAGATTAGGCAAAGGCAACAGAAATCCCTCCTTTGGCAGTTTGGGTGCTAAGAGTTGGGCTTATGTCCTTCCCTTGGAGCTCATCCTGCAGCCTTGTACTGCCTTCCACTGCAGAACTTTCCTTTGGGCCAGCTCCTTACCACAAAGATGTGGGGGTGGGAGAAGGGTTCGTTAGGTGGGTGAAGAGAAATAAGAATTTAATTAGGAGCTCAGCTTCCCAGCTGAGGTTAAGGGCAAATCCCTGTCTGCTTTTTTGCATCCTATGGCTGGGATGAGGGACTTAGCTGGAAACACTGGAAGGAAGTTTAATGATACGGAGTTTCAGAATGATCTTAGAAGCTGTGGAAGAAATTGGAGCTTGCTAAAACAGGATAAAGCAGCAAACCAGAGCTGCTACTTCATCTGTAACGTTGCAAGAACAGAGGCGAGCATCATCAAGGCCTGGCTGGAATTGCTGCCTATAAGTCTGACTTGTTTGTTAGCAAAAATAGAGGTCAAGGGATATCCAAAACCGACTGATTCCTGCTAGAAACAGCTTCTGTGCCCTGAACTCAGGCTCACCGTGGCAGCACCTCTTACTCTTCCTGCTTATCCTATCCCAGCCACCATCGTGAGCCCATCCCTGGACCCTGTCTATCCTTTGCCAGATCCCACAGGTTTAAGTCATGGGTTACTGTTTCATTAATTCAACTTCATCCCAGCCTGATGCTGTTGAAAGAAGCAACCTCCTGCCCCATTAAGTGCAGGTCACTGTTGTCTGAGGCAACCGTAACAAATGAATCTCTTTAAACATGTTCCACTTGCGTCTTTCTTGCCCCCCAATCCAGTTGACAACTTGCGAGATGCACAGTGCATTTGGAATAGAATAAAGAGGCTGAAATGCAAAACCTTGCAGCCAAGGCAACGCTGCTTTTTACTCTCCCAGGGTGTAAAAATGTACTGGACTGGTACCCTGAGTACTGGTTTAGAAGAGCTTTTTTTCCCTCCCCCACCTGAGTGCAGTGCACACTGTTATTTATCAAAGAATGCCTATACAAGCACAGATGCTTTTGGAAACAGAGTGACCTTAGCAGGATTGTGCCAAGGCTTATGGAGTCAGTTTTTTAGGCAAACAGACACAAGAGGAAAATATTCCGTATCCTTGCCTTGCTCTTGGTTCTAACATTGACCCCCAGGAGTCTGTGAAGATCAAACTGTGTTAAAAGAATGGCAGAATTCACCACGGGTTTATAAATCCCTCCAGGCCCTTCGAAGTTTGTGCTTACTGCCAGGCAGAAGGTGACATTTGCCAGCATGTTTTTATGACTGACTTTGAGAACGTACAGAGTAAAAATTCAATTTTGTTTTTTTCCCATGTTCAGCAAAACAGCAATTTTGCCTCTCTCTCCACTCTTAGTCACCAGAATTCCCTCGCGAGTCTAACTTGCCCCATGGGGCAAGCCTGCACAAGCCCTGCAAAACCTGAGCTGCCTCCATCCATTCTCCTTATTGCTGCAAACTGCTGTGAGCTTTGGGAGTCTGTATCCCGAAGGGACAGGAGTGTCATCAGCTTCTCAGGAGATCTGAAATCCAGAAAGTTGCAACCAGTAACTTAAAAAAAATGTTTATCTTTTGCTGTGAGAGTGTTTATGTTAGTCCCTGCATAATGATGCTTAATCCATACCTCCAAAATAGGGTACCTAAACTTCTCTGTCTCCCCTTGAATTAGGAGGATGATGGTGGGGGCATTTTTGCTATACTCCTCCTGTTCTGATCCACACTGAATTTTCAGCAGTATCCTTTCAAAGCCAAAGGTATCTGGGAACATTCTTGGACACTGGACTTCAGTGGCCTGGATAGTCAGTTTGTTTCCTGGGTTTAGTCTGTGTCCACAAACAGTCTCTTTGGTATTTTCCAGTTAGAGCAGAGCAGAGGCTGGAGACCATTCTCAGTAGGCATTTTTCGATGCAGCCAGACCCTTTTTCTGGAGGGTAAGAATTTAAGAATTCTCCTTTTGGTAAGAATTTAAGTGTGGACCAGTGTCAGGCATGTTTAGTTTGGTGGTATAGTCACAGTAGTGCAGTAGTTTATTTTGTAAGCTTGAGCTTAAGGAACTTTGCTTTATGAACTCCTCAATGGTAATAGTCTTTCCCTCTCTCCCACCCAGTCCTCCTTAGAGAGACTAGACCTGCTCCTTTTGAAATCAGATGGTATTTTGGGGAAGTAATTTTCCACCCCTTACGCTTGTAGCTGGTGAATTTGGTTCTCCCAGCACACTGGCCATGATCTAGAGGATGGATGGGTAGCTGAGGGCCTTCAGAGCTGAAATTTGGTAGAGGAAGATCCAATTGAGGCAGGATTGGAAAGGGCAGCTACCGTGGAGGCAGCCAGCAACAGGATAAGGAGGAGATGGAAAGGAGACATTCAACCACAGCAGGTTTTAATAGCAGGTCAGAGCTCTATGCTGCTCTGTGTCTGTGAACTTATATAATCATTCTAAATAAGACAGAAGAAGCCATTAATAAGTAAACAGCAATGAGGAGGATCAGAGAGGGAATGAAATGGCTGGTGGTGTTCATGTCAGAGAACTGAAGTATTTGTGGAGGACTGATGGTTTGCAGAAACCTAAGTGTTCCCTTTTGATCTGCAGCCATGGTGGGACAGTCCTCTGCTGCTGCCAGGCTCAGCTCACAGAGCAGGCAGACGTGAAGGGACAGCAGGATGAGGTTGTGTTACCCTCTCTGTGCCAGCATCTGCATTGTCAGGACAAGCTTGAGATGGGCAGAGCTTTCCTCATTGTAAGAGAGACCTAGCACTCACCCTGTGTGACTTAGAGCTTCGTGGCTGCTTTTCTAGGCAAAGTCTCTACATCTCCTGGGGTTGAAGGATGCTCTCCAGAGCAAGATATCCATGCTACTTTGGCTTCTGCTTGGATCCACTGGATTCTGACAGAGAAGGGAGATCTAAATCAGCCCACAGTCTGTCAGAGCTGCTCAACATCTCATGAATGCATGTCCTTCTTTTCCTTTTTATTTTTTTTTTGAGGTGTACAGTGGTTTCTCCACAGCCCTGTCTCCCCCCAGATGAACTGTGTCCGCTTGCCAGCTGTGCAGTAGAGCAGCAGCGCAGTGAGGACTTGGCTGCTTGGTAGCACCACTGTCTACATACCTCAGAAGAAACAATTACGGCAAGGGCATAAATGTCTTTTTTGTGGGGAAGGAGGTGTAAAGGTTGTGACATGTGAGGGGGCTGACCTGGAGACCAATGGGGTGGGCAAAGATTGAGGGAGGTGGAGCGCTTCATTGAGTGCATCGTGCAAAGCTCAGTGAAGCCTCTCCCCTCCGATGGGCAGTGTCTCTGTGAATCGCCGTCAAAGCAGATGAAATTTCACACCACACACATTTTTTGAATTTAAAAGGGGAGGGAGGTGGGTAGAGAAGTGGGAGAGGAGGAGGGAGAGGGGGAAGACGCAGCCTGGCTGGGCGCCAGCACCTCTTGCTAACACCACCACCTTCCCCGGTGTTCCCTCCGGCCCCCGCGCTCCCTGCTCCCTTTCACTTTGGTCGCCGTCTCCTGGAGGCAGCGTGCTCTGGCTAGAGCTGTTTACAGCGCTGTGGTTTGTTCTCTGTCTCCTCAGCTCCTTTCTCACAGAGCAAGTATCTGCTCTTCTGCTTTCTGTCTTTCAACCTCTCATTCTTCTGCAGCTCTCCTTCCCCATGATGCTTTACCCCTTGCTTCCCCTCATCCCTCTCCTTTGTTCCTATACCCTGGTGGCCTCCTGTCCTGCACTATCTGTTCTGTCTCTCATCTCTACTCCTGCCTCCCCCATCAGTGCTCATCCCATCATCGCTCTTTGATCCTTGCCTCATTTTTCTGCCTGTTACTTTCTTTCCACCTTTATTGCCTGTTAACCCTGTTGAGATACCCAGGAGCTCCTTAGGGTCAGCCTCTCCCATCTATCTCTCTGTCCAGTCCTCCCCATGCTGTCTTCTGTGTGCCAAGCAAACATATCTCTTCACACAACAGCACAGAAGGTATCAAGGTATCAAAGTGTGAGGCAGAGGTTGGTCCTGTGGCCTTCTGGACCAGATGTGGCCTATCCTGTGACACCACAAGGTCACTGGGGTGCCTGACTTTTGCTCCCATTCCCCTTTGGCTGAAAAAGATACAGTGAGTGGAGCCTCTCAGCCCTTTATGAGTCCCACCTGCTCATAGTACATAGCCACCAGAGGAGCTAGAGAAAGCTCTTGTTGGTCTCTCTAGGAGCAAGTGAATGTTGAGGTCAGAGATGGACCTTTCACCACCAGTGGCAGATGCTGTGTAAAATAGTGACAGGGCTGTGATGCTGTGGGTCGCCCATGGACTTCCAGCAGGGCACAGCAAAAGGAAGTTGATGTCCAAGATGCTTTTTGAGATCTGAAGTCTAAAGGATTAAACACCCCCTTCCTCTCTGGGATACTACTTGCTTTATCCCAAGTAGGGCTGGTTTATTAGGGTTTAGGAAGCCCAGAGGCAGGACATGAGCTGAACCCGGTGTCCCAGGCCAGCTGCCCCTCACATCTTGCCATGCTGCAGGAGCCCCACATCCAGGTGCTCCTGTGGTGCTGGTGTCCCTGGGCTTGCCAGGAGCACCTCACTGTGGGTACGGCACTGGAGCTGAAATGCTCCAGACAAGCAGGTGGCTAACAGCCCAGAACAGCCGTGTGCGCCAGTGCTACCTCTAAAACAGAACAAAACCTTCTCCCTACATGGTCTAATTCTCACCTGCGTTGCATGGGCAGATCACCAGGAGTTTGGGACCTGCAGCCAACTGGGGTGTCTCTGGAGGATGCTGAACTATATGGTGTTGATGAGGAAGGAGAGAAATTGTCTGTCTTTTGAGGACAGATGGCCTCTTAATCTTGTTTTTCTCCTTTCTGTCCTACCTTTGCTGATATTCTCTTCTTTTTAAATCAGAAGGGCTAAATTCTGTCCTGATGTAAATCTCTGCTGATATAAATTGGTGTGATCTTGCAAAAATCATTGAAGTGGCTCTGGATTTATGCTGGCTGTTAGCGTGAGTAGGATTTGGCGCATGGAGTGTGGTAGCCATAGCTCACTGTGTCGTGCTCTGCATTTCCAACCAGCACTGCAGGTGATAAGCAAATCCTGTTGAGAGGCGAGAGGGTCCCTCTCAAACCAGAAAATGCTTCCCCCAGATGTCCTTTGTGTGGCCAAGTCAGCCAGCAATTTTGGGATGGATGCTGCGGAAAGGTTTTAGCCCATAGGGTCCCACAAATGGGGTGGAAAATTTTCATTTAATACATTTTGCATCTCGCACTTTAGGGAAAACAGGAAAACGCATTTGTAACTGCTATTTCCCACGGGTGCAGTATAATATATACAGTATATGCCGTGTGCGGCATCGGGGGATGAGTCATACCCGTTCATGACTCTTTGGTCTCAGCGCCTGGCCAGGATGGACTCTGCACCTGCCACTTTGGGCTTTCCTGGCAAGGTGCAGCTCCCCCCAGGGTGTGCTTTTGGACCTGCTCCTCCACCATGGTCTCCTGCGCCCAGCTACCGTGGTCTGGGAGGATTGGGGTGGGAGAGGCATTGCGTTTCCAGCAGCCCTCCTATAGAGGTACAAAACTGGGAGGCTGTAAAAGCAATGCAGGCAATCCCAAAGCCACGGTGATAATTTTAAGTGGCTCCTGTCCTGTCATCCTTCTCCCCCTCTGAGCTTTCTCCTCCACCCCAAGTACATTACGGATAAAAGGGTTAAGAGCTCGCTTGGGCCCCCCGCTCAGAGAGAGGGCAGTTGCAGTGTTGTATCTAGACCCAGTGAGGATATATATAAATTCCCTCCGTCTCTTTGGATCTATTTATAGCACGGCAGGCAGTGGCAAAGGCTCTCCTCAAGGCTTCATCTCCTACAAACAGTCTTCACAGACAGCAGAGAGATAAATTTAGCACACGAGATTTCTTAAAGAGCCAGCAGCTCTGCGGGGCTGCTCACCTCGCTGCAACAGCCCCTACCCCAGTGCCCCCACAGGGGCAGTCCTCTCCTCTGGGTGCTTGCCCCCCAGCCTTCTCCCCCACCTTCCAATTTTCTGCCCAGCTTTGCCTGCTCTCTCCCCCTCTCTGGTCTCTTTTTCTGTCATTGATGTTCTTTCTCTTTTTTTTTTCTTCCTTCTTTTTTTTTTGCTGGTTCACCATCTCATCCTCTTTGCTTTCTTGTTTTTCTCTTTTTCTTCTCTTTTCTCTCTCCTGGGCCAAAGGGCTCAGAAGATAAAGCTTTCTCGTTAACAGTTCACTGGTTATGCCTGCATAGTAAAAAAAGTGTAGCTTGATTAATGCCTTCCAGATGGTTAATTGAAAAAAAGAGGGCGGGAATGCACCACTCTCCCCACTCTTCAGCACTCTGCACACATACATTGCACAGGGAAAAAGCTGCATTAAAGGGTGAAGGGAGCCATATATTTGAGAAATAGGGGCAGCCTGTTAACTCCAGGGCAGTGTTGCCAGGCTGGCGAGTTAGCTGCTGATTTGCTTTGTCCCTGCTTCATGCTCTCCTCCCTCATCTATCTCACCCCAACATTCCCCATCCCAGACAGCGATGCTCCTTCATGTACAACACGTAACACACACGAACCCTCTCGCACCCTCATGTGAACCCCACTGTGAGCACCATGCTACTGTGCCCTCATCTGGCTCTCTGATACTCCCAAAGCAGCACTGACCCTCATTCTCTCCCCATAATTATTTTTGGGGGGGCATGCGCTCACACCCTCCATGTGTCTTTCATGAATCTCGGTTGTGCAGTCGGTTACCAGAGCTGTGAACCTGCAGGAGCAGAAAGGCCCTGTCAGTGGGATCTGAGGTTTTGGATTTGGCACTGCCAAAGTGGGTGGAATAGAGGGGGCATGGGTGGGTGGGAGGCTGCAAGCAGGGTCATTGAGGCAACTTGGGAGGAAAGGGGGGTGATAACGTGGTCAGCTATTCTTCTCCTTAGGTCATTGCTGGGCAATTTAACCAATGCACCTTCTGTTTTACGGATGCGTGTCAGCTGTCTCCCTCTCACAAGCTGACATGCCTCTTCTCTTCCTCTCTGCCCGTAGCTCTGCCTACTGCTGGTTTCTTTGTCTCTCTCAAGGGAGAGACAGAGGAGGAACACAAATCCCTCCCCACCCAGTTAATAGAGATACTGCCTTGCTGACGTGAGTCACAAAGGGTTTAAGCCGTGCAGTTGAGGGTGAGCTGCATCCAGCCCCCCACTCCACACACCTCCCACCACGGATCTCCCTGGTTTCCAGGGAAACAGCGGCCCCAAATGCTGCCTTGCTTTCACATCTGCCTTTCATTTGTCCTTTTTTTTTTTCTTTTCCTTTTTATTTTTTTTGGTAAGAAAAAACCCGCACAACTGATTTTTTTTTCCTCCCTTTTCCTTTCAGGATCACCACCACAGCCGCTTGCATGATGGACCTGCGGAGGTACCCCCTGGACCAGCAGAACTGCACGCTGGAGATCGAGAGCTGTGCGTATGCCTTGCACCCACCTTCTGCCACAGGGTCCCACCAGATGCCACCTGCTGCAGCCGAAGCTTCCTGCCCAGGGGATGCCTCCCAGGGGTGCTATCAGACATCCCTCCTGGAGGATGTCCCCTGGGGCACGACCAGGCTCCCTCATCCAAACTCAGACCTGAGGGGGGACATTGTGTGTGAAATGCTCAGGAAAATGGAGTTTTAGTAGCAGGCTGGGCATTAAAATCACTCTCACCCTTAGGAGGGTGGTGGAAGCCTCCCTTAGCCCTAAGAAAGCCCTGGGAGCCTGCTTTCACTTGTGGCTGGTCAGAGATGGAGCCTAAGCCCTCTTGCAGTCCCTCCTTCACTGGATCTTCCCTTGACTCCTATGAAAATCCTTTCCTGACAGTGCTGGCAGAGGAGGTCCGGCTCTCCCTCATAAAAATGCACTGCAGTATCCCCACAGGAGCGGTCCAGAGCAGCAGATCTCACAGTAATGATGATGCAGCTTCAGTGGTGATTATCAGACAATTGCTTTTTTTCCACGAAAGAGGTCCCACAGCATCCACAGTTGGAAGGGGCCATGCCCACGCCCAGGAGCCCCCTTCCCACTCATCGCTTGGGTTGCTCGGGATGCGCAGCCATCCCAGCACTTGGCGTGGCGGGTAATGGGATGTAAATTAGGTCCTGCTGGAGGCACTAATGACATGTCATTTCTGGCACTCCTTAGCATTTTGAGAATAGTTTACGGTACAACCAAGAAAACAGAAGGCAGAGAATTACCCACAGTTCCCCATGTTGCGATTTTGTTCTTAATGGGACATGTCAAGCCAATTTGTTAGATGAAGCTACGTTTCCTTACAATATTTCTAAGATCCATGCAGAGATGAAGAGATTCAATTGTTTCCTTCCTTGGAGCTTTTGTCTTTTGTACACTTACTTGCACATTTGAAATCTGCAGGGCTCCATTTTGTTTGCTTCCAAGTCCACACAACTCTGGAATAACAGTCCTTTTATTGCTGGCTTAAAAAAATGAATTATACTTTAAAAAAACCAATAAACCATAAAAAAAAAACCAACCCACCAAAATAGCTCTTTTGTGGTGCAGGGGTACTGGGTTTGTAATGCAGCAGCAGGTATCTGGGGTCTCCCTCTGCACAGCATCCCAGGGCATTTACCTGCCTGCCAGCACTGCCTGTTGATCCCATCCCTCCATCCCCAAAATAGCCCTCACGCTGTATATCCCTGCCTAGCTGTGTGTCAGAATTCAAGAAAAACCTGAGGAGGCAGGCAGCAAACAGGCTGTTAATCTGATGTTTTAAGATGTTGTATCAATACTTTAGGATATTTCAGGTTGAAATTACTTGTCCCTGTGAAAGTTCTTTTACTTTTTAAAACGCAAATTTGGTTTTCTTTTTAAAGCTAGAAATCAAAGTGAAGCATCTATTTTTAGATTGAACAACCTTTCCCTTTAGAATCACTTTAAAAAAATGGCTTCCTGAAAAACATGTTTGATTTCATATTGCATAATGCTGTAATAAAAAAAGAAATTACAAAAATCTGTACCAAATACCAGCAGGTCATGCAATAAATGGGATAGAGCTGGTTAACTGTGAGATCTCCTAAAATTAGTTACTGTAATTTGACATTTTCATTGCTGATCAGGAAGTAAATTTGAAGTCACTGCAGTTAAATTTGTGGATGATGAAGATAGCAGTCTGCGTGGCTTGCTCGTTGCACATTTGAATACCTCCCAATTTGAATACATCCCGAATGTATTTGAATGTGTCTAAATGTGGAGTTCTGTGTGCCTGGGTGCGGGTACAAGGGCCAGGCTGCCAGACTCGTACCCACAGGGGTATCAGCCCTGGGGGAAACGATGAAGGGACAGCAGCCCCGGGCACTGCTGCTGGAGGTTTTGTAGCAGGGCTCTGACAAAAAGAGCTGGAATGAGCCTTGGTTATATAAACCAGGGAAACCGTGAGGCAGAGCAGGGAATCAATTGGCCTCTGAATATGTCACTGGTGAGATGAGGAAAGGGGTTCTGTCTATGTTTGATTTCTGAAATTTAGAAAGGAAGTTGAGAAATCAGAAGAGGCTGAGAAAAGATGCTGAAAAGTGGTTCAAGGGCTAGAGCAGATGTTTTGCAGTGAGAAACCTCAATAGCTCAATCTGGTTTGTTTACTGCAAAGGAGGTGGAGAGGTGACTTGTTTACAGGCTGGGTGCACCTCTGCAGAGGGGGAGTGCTGGGTGGAAAGGGCTTGATAACCTCCTAGAAAAATTCAGAATAGCCACCAGAGTCTCGTAGTTTGAGCCAGATGAATTCAAATGTAAAATCACACATAATGTTTTCTAGCTGTGAGAGCATTTGAGCTGCTAGAATCAACCCCTGGGAGGAGTGGGGGCCTTGGCTGTTTCTTGCTGCTTTCCACACTTGGTCTTAGTGCTCTTGGAGAGCCACTGCAGCCAGAGGCAAATAGCGGTTCCTTTGCACAACGCTGGGGTACCTGAGGTAGTGCAGCAGCCTGTGATATCCCAGTGGCTGCAGTAGGCGAGGTGATAACATACGGGTCCTGAATCTCTGTGGGTGTGGGTGCTTTACCACTTACTGCCATGGGAGCAGGAGCATGCCACAGGGGGAGAATATGTAGCCCTGGCTTAGCTGATTTACATCAGAAGCAGATCTGGCATGGCATTTGGAAGTTTGTTATTATTTTTTAGCACCCATGAATAAGCACAGTAATGACTGAAAGTGCAGGTTGTGGGCTTGGAGACTACAGAGTCATCAAATAATTGAGTTTGGGAAGAGACCTCAGAGTGTCTCTAGTCCAGCTCAAAGCAAGATCAGCTGTGAGATGAGACCAGTTTGCTTTGTTCTTTGTCTACCTGGGAGCTGCAGGATGACACCATCCTCAGAGGTTCAGCTCTGATCTGAGGTAACCCTTGGCCCCTAAGGCAAGGTAGGATAATTTCTCCTTCACGGTAGACTCAACAGCTCTTTGTTCCCCTGATCCCAACAATACCCTGGTGCTGGTTTGGGTGGCAGCTCTCCCTGGCACATGTTAGCCTTGCTGGGCCAACTGCTGCTAGGAGGCCTTGTGGACAAGGCAGGCTGTCATGCTGCAGGGCAAGTTGTGAATAAAAGCTGTTTGTGAGCACAGGTGAAGTTCATGCTCTAAAGAAAGCCTTGTATCATATTGTACCAAAATCCGTGCATATCTTACTGTTTCTTGATGTGGAGGTGGTCCCATACAGCTCTGCACTTTGCTTAGAATGAGAGGCTACCCCTTGTGTAGCAGTAGCCACAATGTCACAAGTGGCATTAGTTTTCAAGTGATGATGAATCCTTGCCCACAAGGGTAACAGGCAGGGCTGTGAACATCACACTGATGGGAGGGCAGCTGCATGGTTTCATCCCCTGGGCCTCATTCCCCATGAGTCCAGAGCATCTGGGGAGTCTTCCTGCTGGGACTGTGGCTTTGGGCTCCTCAGCACTTCCAGCCCATGCAGCCCTGTCTGGCATGTATAGTTTGGGGTTAAAATAAGAAGCTGAGTTAACAAATCCATTGCCCTGAAATGTAAGGAATGAGTATTTCTTACCAGTTTGACCCCCCTTTCCTCTCTTTTCCCATTGCTGGTCTTTTCAACCAGCACTTGGTAAAAGCAGCCCCTGATCTCAGAGACTCTGTCCATTTCCTGGCTCCAGACTTTGACTGAGAGCACTTGGAAGAGGGAGATCTCTGTCCATTTCCCGGGTCCCGACTTTGACTGAGAGCACTTGGAAGAGGGAGATGCTCTGATGATCATATTTCTTTTCAACTGCTGTTGTTAATTCTTTTTCTCTCAAATTCGTTTCAACTGCTGTTGTTAATTCTTTTTCTCTCTGGGAATTTTTAGTACTTAGATACTCTGTTTACCTCGTCCCCACCAGAATGTATTGTGTGGTCTCCCCCTTCTGGTAAAAGAAGGCAGTTTTTAAAAAGCAAAATGTTGCGTTCTGTGCATTTGACAGAGGCTTCTGAGGCACAAGTCCCTGACATATCAGCCATGGAGAGTATGTAGCACAAGTCAAGGCTTGATGGGCCGTTTCTCATATTTTTTTTCCTGAGTTGTAGCCAGAAGTGCGAGTTCTGACCAATTTTTTTCTTCTTCTCCTGGGGACTGTACTGCCCAGCTCAGCTGAAGAAGAAAAGTACATCAGCAAGGAGGGGCTACGCTTGCTATCTGATGGTGTGGGCTTTCCTTTGGATCCTCTCCTAAATCACCTTAGTGAAAATGGGGGTGTCATCTTCTCCAGCTTGTCAGCTTAGTTCTCTCTCTGTACTTCTTCATCTCTGCAGATGGTTACACGGTGGATGACATTGTCTTCTTCTGGCAAGGAAATGATTCTGCTGTCACGGGGATGGAGATGCTAGAACTGCCCCAGTTCACCATCATCGAGCAGAGACTGGTCAGCAGGGAAGTGGTCTTCACCACCGGTGAGTCTCTGCTGAAGGGATGCCACGGAATCTGCCAACCTGCTGATCAATGTCAATGTGATTGCTCCTCTGATGCAGATGCTGAGGCACTAACTTAGGATCTAGGCTTCAACTCAGGGTCTTGTTCCTTTGGAAAAGTGGCACTTTCTGTGCCCACCAAGTTAGCTGCTTTTTTTTTTTGTTTGTTTGTTTCTTGTCAGAGACTTACGGGATTCTTGTTTTTTTGCTGCAGTGGATTTCATTTCTTAGTCAAAACACCAACTGAGCTCAAAACAGAACCTCTTTAGAAGGTTCTCAGCCTTTACCTACTTTTATGTGGTTTGCAACTGGCAAAGCTAGTAGGTGCAATAGTAAGCTGAGGAATGTATCAGTTGAAAAGCAAGTGATCTATGAAATGACGCAAACCCATCTGTACACGGCAATAAGAAGCTCTGGAGGGAATAGCTTGGATGATTCGGATACTGCTGGTTGGAAAGGTGGAGGGGTTTGGATTTTGGTTACTGTCTTCACTTTGATCTGGCATGGAGTCCACTGCCAAAACAGCGTGCCACACACCTGTTAAACAGGACAAGTTTGGAAATGATATGAAATCACAGCCTGAGTCTATCAGCGATGGTAGCAGATGGCGATGTTGTTACAATAGTGCCTCAGGGGCATGCTGGGAGCAGGGTCCCATTGCAATGGTAATCTGGAGACCCACAACAAGAGGCAGTATTCCTCCAAAAGAAGTTTGCAGTCTAAATAGTTAAGAGCTTCAAAAAAAGCCTGATAAAATACTGTGTCCAAGCTACACAAATGGCACATAATGGTGAGAGAACATAACCTCTTTTCCCAGTCTACCTTCTTGATCAATAAAGGTTGTTGTTCTCTTGTTACTTTACCTGCCAGCCCACAATTACACCTATATTTCTGGCCGCTGTGCTGCCTAAGGGACAGAGGTGGGAAGGAGGAATGACTTGGACTTTATTTCACAGGAATGGGAGAGGCTCTGCTTTGTCCTTGTCAAAATGGCCCTGCTGTAGTGGAAGGACTGTAAAAGTATTTACTGTAGTTACTATCCCCATTGGGTTTGCAAAAAGTTTAGGAGGGAGATTAGAAGTTGCAACAATTTAGGGAAAAAAAAATAAAAAGACCTGCAGATTAACTAACAGTACTCTATTTGCATATGAATTTGCCCAGTCTGACCATAACCCATTTTTAGAACAGCATGGGAAAAATATGATTCAGATGTTCATTGCTGTTTGGAGGAAAAGCTAGCATATGAAACACTGGAAAATAATCTCACTGCATCCAGATATAGGGTTAAGGTCTCCTGTGTAAGCCTGTATCAAATTGGCATGTACAATAATAGCAATTTCAGAAATGAACAGACATTCTCCCTTGACATCTGATATAATAACGTAACTTATGTAGTTTCCTTTCTTCTTAATACTCTGAGCCAACTGAACAGACTCTGAAGTGCCCCCTTCCAAAAACTGATGAGTCTGCAAAACCAAACAAAGAAAAAAAGAGATTTCTCATTATCCCTGCCTCTTGAGAATATATTACAAATAAAATTGCAATTCCTAACCTAAGCTCTTACCATAAATACAGCCTTGCCCTGCTCTCAAACAACATCTCCCTTTAATATCTTATTGACAGGTTCATATCTGCGCTTATCCTTGAGTTTCCGGATTAAGAGGAACATTGGTTACTTCATCCTGCAGACTTACATGCCATCTATTCTCATCACCATCCTGTCCTGGGTCTCATTCTGGATCAATTATGATGCTTCTGCTGCACGAGTGGCACTGGGTATGTACCTTTTCATTATCTGTTGAAGAAGGGTTTATTTGAGTGAGATCAGCTAGGACAGCTGTAAGAAAGAAGATACCTTCTTCTTTATGGGGTAACAGCTAAGCAAGCCACATAGGTCCGTTAAACTTGCCATCCCAAATGAAGGATATTTTTTCTGAGAACAAATTTTCAGCCAGAAGAGATACTTCTTTGTTCAGAAGCATCAGTGCTTCCTAGGCTTGAGTCTGTATTATTTGAATCAGTAAAAGTCCTATGATAAATTTCTATGGGTGCAAGTTTAAACTCTGTAACAAAAGCATGAATGGTCACAGCTTCTCAGACACGTGAGACACTGACATGCCATGAGCCCACCAGTTCCTTCACTCTGGGTTTGTATTTATCTTCAGCAGAGACATCTGGGAACTTCTTGGTCAACAGGTGTGCCAGAACCAGTTACTTGGATGATAAAAGCTGAGGGTGGGTAGCCAAAGAGTGATAGGAATGGTGAGTGAAATGCTAAAAGACTAAAAAAAATAAGAAAGTGGCATTACATGTTTTCATGATAGTTCAGGCCCCATATGGACACTTTTGGTAGCTGAAGGCCTTCAAGCAAGACCGAGGCAAATGTGGAACAGTAGTTAAAAGTCCAAGTTCTTCTTAAGCAAATGTTTTCCTGCAAGAGGGAAAAAAATGAGGTCTTTTAAGCAACAGAAGGGAAGTGGGGGTGGATTGCAGATGAGGATTTTGAAGAAGGAACAAGGAAGGAGAAAGGGGGGATGGCTGGCATATGAAAACAGGGCTGTGCAACACGATAGAAAGTTCAGAGGAAATAAGAGAGCCAAGGAGGGAGAAAGATTTCATCTGCGAGTGGAAAAGGCTCAGAGAGGCAATGGAGTGCAGGTAGAGGCTGAGTCTTACAGAGAGGGTTAGGAGCTTAAATTAGCTCGAGGGAAAAACAGAGTTTGAGAAGGCTTAGAGGAGGGGTGGTTTGCACAAAGTTATTAAGTAGATAATTGGGCTGTGCTTGCTTGGAGAGGATGGAGCAGGAAGACAAGGAGGGCACAAGAAGAACGTGGTAAATTAAAAAGGTAAGTTGCACTGACAAGAGTATAATCAGTGAGGGAAGAAAAAGAGACCATGACAGACATTGCTGGCACAGTGAAAGTACAAGCAGAAGGGTGGACATGAGATGCACAGCTGTTGAATTTCTGCTGACATCTGGATTCAAGGGAGAAGACAGAAGAAAAACTTTGTAGGTCAGAACTGGAACAGCTCTCCCTAAACTATTCATGACAGCTCTCTATCTAACTTGTCCTTAAAAAGATCCAAAGAAGACTCCATAGCCTCCTCTGGGCACTTTACCTCCAGGTTTACCTGCTCGTACACTCAGAGAGCTCTTCTTTGCCTCTGTCCTAAGTCTCCATTGCAATTCTCTAGATCTTAGCGGAGACGTGGAGAACATTCTATTCCCCCTTTCTTTGCCCCAGATTTCTGGATATTTAGACTACTGTCTAAATATAGACTACTATCTAAATATAGACAATATAATATATTGTGTGTATATAAATATATCTCCCTTCTGTTTAGTATTCTGTGAACTGAGGACTATTAGTTCTTTAAATCTTTTATCAGAAATGACACTAAAGACATGATGTGGGTGAAGGGGAAACAGGACAAGCAGAGATCCAGGATGCACAGAGAGGTTTGAGAGCCTTGACTGTAAAGGTAGAGCTGAAACCAGAAGAGCAAATTAAGGTCATGGAGACTAAGAGAGCTGCCAACAGAGAGAGGAGGAGAGAAACCAGAAGAAAAGGAAATCAGCAAGGTAGTGAGAAAAGCAGGACAGCTGAGCTAGGGAGAAAAAGACTAGGTTGAAGAGGAAAAGTTACTGCTCCAAAAGAAGCATGTGAAGGGTTACTGCCATTTTTTTGGTGCTGGCAGAAGACTGCTAAAGAGAGAGATCTGAGGTCACTCTGACAGTCTGGAGAAGGGAAGAGGCTGAGAAGAAACCAAAGAGGACTGAGGCTGTTAGACTAATCATGGTGCACCAAGCTCTTGGAGACTGAGTAGATGGGGAGAAAAGTGCTCAGTGAGGCCAAGAAATGTTTATTTAAGATGCAGGAAATATGAGTAGGCCTAAAAAGGAGTGTGTGAGAACCATGGGAGGAGTGTGTACAGATAATTGAAGCAGTGAGTGGTAAAACTGGTGAGAGGAAGGTGGGAATTGATGGGGTGAAGGATATAGACAGAAGCCTATGAGGCAAGCAAAAAAAGAGAGTGCTGCGAGGAGGGAATCTCTTCACTTTTTCTCCTGTTCATGCTATTGGAAAGACACAGCAGACTATAAATTCATGTCAGGGATACTGAGGCATTCAGTAGTGCCCAGAGAAGCCTGATGAGTTCATGACGTGGAAGAAAGGAAGGAGAAGAGGTTGAAAGACTGAGTGGAAAACTGAATGTTTCCTACCAACCTGAGGGAAAGGAGAAGGATAGGGGAGGACTTAAAGAACCAAGGTTCAGAGGATGTTGATCTCCATCATCCTCATGATACTCAGCTTTGACATTTTCACCCAGTGTTGGTGGCTGGTTTATTTTCTGCAGAGATTTGTACTGGCTAGCTGGGCTTAGAATAATTACAATTTTCTTCCCAGTTGCACTGCTTCCATCTCTCCTTAGGCCGTCCAACTGGGAGGAGGGATGGGGAAGCTGAGAGTGGCATTTCAGGAAACCAATCTCACCTTGGTAACAGAGCACCTACCCTCTTCTTATAGGGGTCACCACGGTACTTACAATGACTACCATCAACACCCATCTGCGGGAGACTCTCCCCAAGATCCCTTACGTCAAGGCTATCGATGTTTATCTCATGGGCTGCTTTGTCTTCGTGTTCCTGGCACTCCTGGAATATGCTTTTGTCAACTACATATTCTTTGGGCGAGGCCCCCGGCAGCAAAAGAAACAGAGTGAACGGATCAGCAAGGCCAACAATGAGCGCCACCGTTATGAGGAGAAGAGGGTGAGAGAGCAGGTTTGTCCCCTTCTTTCATTGTGGCAGGAGAATTCAGGCTCCCCACTGTTCATTCAGTCCTGGGTGAGCTGTGGAGCAGCCTTTCTCCTCCTCATTAGATGAGCTCCAGTTCCCCTGCCTGGTGATTACTGGGAATTTTTTCTCCTTGATCATTTTGTCATCAACTTCAAGCCAATCTCATCCTCTAGCAGGGGGCAGGTGTACCCAAAAATACCCCTGTGCCTTTTTGTCCTACTGTGTTGGCAGAATCGCACTACCCCCTCAAAAGTTTGCTGTGAGCACATGTGCCTAGTCCTTCAACTCCAGCATCAGTGGACATTTTCAAATGCAGAAGTCCAGGTTCAGAGCTCACAAATGACCCAATCAGTGGTATTCTTACACAGAAAACAGTTCAGAATCATCCCTGATGGTGTGACCCCGTGTGCATTGTGCACAGGACATCCCTGCTACCTTTCTCACTGTGTTCCCTGTTCTAGGTTGACCCTTATGGCAACATCCTCCTCAGCACTCTGGAGATGAACAACGAGCTGCTAGCCACGGACATGATGAGCAGCGTTGGCGACTCTCGAAACTCTGTCATGTCCTTCGAAGGCTCAGGAATCCAGTTCCGCAAGCAGCTGGCCTCTCGGGATGGATTTGGTCACCACCCAACCCTGGACCGCCATGTCCCGCTGACCCACCACGCCGCAGCCCGCAACCGTGCCAACTGCCGTCTCCGCCGGCGGTCGTCCAAGCTGAAGCTAAAAATCCCAGACCTGACAGACGTCAGCACCATTGACAAGTGGTCACGAATCATTTTTCCAATCACCTTTGGATTCTTCAACCTTGTTTACTGGTTGTACTATGTAAATTGATGCCTGCAGCCTCCAAGAGAGATAGGGACAGACACTCAGACAATGACAACACAGGAGTGTTGTGGTCTTTTGGGTTTGGGTTTTACTCTTTACTATCATTATCATTTATTCCTTTGATTCATTAGATCTATTCTAAGCTTACTCTTCTCTTTTCAGCACACGTAGAACCACGGAGTGTGGGAGTGGGTAAGGGAGAGAAGGGTATATGGGAGGGGGTTTGGTTTCAGGGAGGGATGAGTTTGTCTTGATTTTGGTTTCCTGCTG
>NW_010206832.1:94497-100143 GCF_000695765.1 Mesitornis unicolor
GTAAAAAAAAAAGAAAAAAAGCAAACAAAAAACACCAAAAACAAAAAGAAAGGAAAAAAACAGAAAAAAAGACCGAAAAAAAAGATTTAAAAAAACACAAAAAAAATCAAAAAAACTAAGAAAAGTTTAAAAAAGGGGGGAGAGATTTAATGAAATTGAGTAAAAAAACTGGTGGGGGATAGGTTATCTTTGGCTGTGCTCACTAATGCGCTTTCCTCACTTCCATTTCACTCCTGAATTTCATCTTTTCTCAGTATTATAATTTTTTTTATTCCTCCTTCTGTCACTGCTCTTAACCCCTTCATGTTTATTCTTTCACGGATTCATGAGATAGAGGGGTTTCATTCTCATGCTATGAGATTTCTCTTTTCTTTTTCTCTCTCCCTCTCTCTTGCTTACAAGCCTAAAAGAATCTTTTAAACCAACAAATAAAAAGAATATTTATTTTGGAAGAGCTGGGAAGGGGGGAGCACAAGGCAATTATTTGGGAGGGAAGGGGCAGTGTGGGGTTATGGGGGGGGGAGGGAGCTTATCAAAAACAAAGGCACATTTGCAAGTTGCCTTTTTCCACCTTCAGGAGTTTGCAAGCTGTTTTTCCTGTATGAATGTGTGTGTGTGTGCGTGTGTGTGTGCAGCACATCTGTGTGTATGTGCGCATGTATGTAGATACGGATGTGTGCGTGCAAGCACGTTTTCTGGGATGGGGAGCTGGGGAGGGGGGTTTTGTAATGTCTTTTGTAGAAAGAGAACACAGATGACAATTAACTGGCAGTGTTTGGGGGGGGAATAGCAGGGTTTCGTTTGCTCATTGAAACTTTGAAAGGGTGGAGGTTGGAGTCCCAGCTTGTATTAGAGAGACAGAGCCGGGGAGGTAGACTGTGCAAATAAATACTTGCTGAGGAAAGAGAGGACTTTGGGGATCAGCAATGGGACAGTGCTGCTGTGCACCACTGGCATCTGATCTCTAGTAGACTAAGCTGATTTAGTCCTGGAAGGAGGGGTTGTTCTTAGTCATTCCCACCCTGCATCTTTCTTACTGAGTTTGGGGAGAAAAGCAGTTGCAGGACTCTGAAAACTCAACCCTTTTCCCCCTCTGTCTGTTCGCTGTGTCAGACAAGGGACTTCACGCTCCAGCCCACGGAGTGACCGTAGCCTACGGCAAGGCGCAGGAAAAGGTGGATGTCATTTAACTTTGTTGTGCTTCAGGACAAAAAAAAAAAAATTGAAATTATAACTATTGCCTTTCCTAAAAATTTTGGAAGCGAATGCTGGGCTGGCACCCTTGATCTGTACTGCTTCTATCAGGCCTTGCTTTATGTCTGTTAAGACGTGCAAAGTGTAGAAAGAACACTCTGTGTCCCTTCTTGCAGAAGGTGTAGCTAAGGACACAGTAGAGTTCCTAGAACATCTTCCCACTGAAACAGGATGGTCTTCAAAGACTGGGAAGGGCGAAGGTTGCAATGAAAATGCTGAGCTTGTCAGTGCTTGGTGGAAGCCTCTAAGTCTGTAGCAGCTTCTATCCACAGGCACTCGTTATAAAGGTATGGAAGGGTAACTTGGCCCTGGACAACAAGGTCGATTTTTTCCAAAGGACTTTCAGGAAAATCACTGAATTGTTGGCCACTTTGGTAATTGCTGATGGTTGATAATCTCCCTTATAATATTAATAAAAGCCATGAAAATAAATTCACAAGTGCAAAACTTTAACCCTAGGGTCATTCTGCCATTCCTGGAGTCATGATGAGAACCTTGTTCTTACCTGATGGAGGTTTTTACATGTCAGACACACACAAACTGACTTGAATCCAACCATCCCTTTATTTTCCTGCTAACATTCTCTTTCTTTTTCCTTGATTCCCATTGCTTGGGAGAGCAGGGTGATCCTCTTAGACCAGGGAAACTCCTGTTTTTCAGATGACAGGTGCATCTAATCCACGTCTTTTCATTCACTAATTTATGTCTGCACAGTGTTATGAAAATGTGAATCACTATAGGCCTGACCTAGTAACACAAGTCATGGAAGGTTTTGCCTTGACTTGAATGAAGCAGGATCAGGGCTCATCAGATTAATAAGTATTGTTATTTTTATATCAGTAATGTGTCTTATGCATTTTCTACTGATAGAATCCTAAGCATAAAAACAGTGCATCCAACACTCTCCATCATCCCCAGTCTCTGTCTCTCTCTCTCTCATGTTCATGCATGAACACATTTGGTCCAGGCCTCCCTGAACTCTCCAAAGTTTTAGCACAATTATTAAATCAGACTTAGATTCCCAGCTGCCCTGCAGAACAGCCTCTTGCTGGTTTCAACATTCAAGAGCGATGCTGTTGAAAATGGATTTTCCCGATATTATTGCAGTTTATGGTCTAGATGGATCTGTAGAGGAATAAGAGTCTGAAGAGTGAATGGAGCTGGATGATAGGGCTTGGTCTGGATTGGGTAGTTTTGTCTACCCAACGTGCAGGAAATTAAAGCTTGGCCAATGGAGAAAGTTATTTTTTTCAGGTGAGATTCTATTTGGAAATGGCTTTTAAGTATTGTAATGGAAGTCATAAAGTTGTGTTTTATGATGTCAGCAGTATAATGTAGGTGGATGTATGCATGTCAGATGACTGCTGTTCCCTGATGGAAGCTGCCTATCAACAGGCTCAGTTTTTAAGGGGATTCTAACTAGCTGATTGACGATTTTAAAAAAACACCCTTTATACATATGATTGCAATGTAAAGGGTGGTCAGAATGATAGAAGGGGAAAAAAGAGGCAGTTATAAGAAGCCTATTAAGACTGGAGAACAAATGGCCATGTGGTAAGAAACTATGAAGCTGAGCGAGACGACTCAGGAACTCCAGTAATTTAATAGTTGTAGTAGAAGCCTGAAAAAGTGTGGTAGGAGTTAGGCACCTGAGAGCCGGTCCCAGAGACTGGCAGGGGCAGTGGCACACAGATGATGCAAAACCCACCTATGGTCTTTGCTGCTCAGGCGCCGAGCCCCACACAGAGTGTGATCCTGACTGACACCATCCAGTGCCCTGCAGGTCCATCCCAGGGCCTGCAGCAGCCAGAGATCAGGCACAGGGAGGCTGTGTTTCATATCTGAGGCTTCAATCAGTGATTGAGCCCAGAATTTCATAGTGACAATCCAAAAACTTTCCAGGGAAAAAGCACTGCTCAGCTGATTTCTTCACCTGCTGGGGCTGGGAGCCAGACTCCTTTGCTATCGCTTCAGTTCTCTGTTGGCTGGGTTCTCTTTCTTATCAGGAGTTATCCTAGTTTTTCTCTTTGAATGTTTCTGACCTGGTGTTACTGGGTCAGTTTTACTTCATAGAGTCAGTCTTAGTACATCCAGACGTCTGGACTATTTGGTCCTACACAATAATTTTGCCAAAGAGTGTGCGGTCAGGACTTTTCACAGTTCAGGAACTGCCTTATAATTTCTAGTGATGGGGCAGAAAACTGGAGAACAACTGAGAGTCCTGTGAAACGGATGAGTAATGGAAAATGTGTCCCCGGACAGGAGTGAGGGGAGAATGCTGAAGGCCTTTAGAGATGCCTTCCTCCAGAACCGAGGTGGCACCTCCTTTTCCCTCCCTCCATAGCTGTCTGTGTCCACCCCTAAGAAAGGCAACAAATCTGTGTCTAGTTTTGAGGTCCAGTGATCCAGAAAGAAGGAAAAAAAGGCATTTTAATCACACTCAAGGCTCAGAGCTTTCAAGCCATCACAAACATGTGGAAAG
This sequence comes from Mesitornis unicolor, assembly GCF_000695765.1. Classification (NCBI taxonomy): domain Eukaryota; kingdom Metazoa; phylum Chordata; class Aves; order Mesitornithiformes; family Mesitornithidae; genus Mesitornis; species Mesitornis unicolor. Next base: position 98,234 of record NW_010206832.1, read on the forward strand.
GAAAAGCATGAACCTCTCACGCAGTGGGTACAAAGCTCACGTTCCTGGAAAGGTGGAGGAGATTTCCATGCTGCATCTTGTGTGCTTGCTGCTGTCCACCTTTCCTTCATAAAGGGAGAGCAGTGGGGAAAGGAGGAGAACGGGTAGTGATTGCTGTTTCAAAGTGGAGCTGCTTCTGGCTTCTGCTGCAGCAGTGCAGGAGGCATTTCTGGCTGGGGCTTGGTCTGTTTGCAGCTTGGGGCAGGATTGCTGCTTGTTGGGTCATGGTTTTTAGCAGAGGCTGTGACATGAGCATGAGGAGTGCTCCAGGCTGCCTGAGGGAGCTGGGCTGGAGGAGAATGTTTTGCACCTTTTCCATGCAAAACAGCCTAAGGCAGGCATATGGAGGAGGAGAAGGAAGAGAAGAAGTAGAAATGAAATCTTTCTCAGGATACACATGGCCAACGCAACTCTATCGCTTCATTTTCTGATACTGTATAGTGCTGTCACTCAGGGACCTTAAGGAACTAGGACCTTGGGACTGTAATCCTACCTGTCCCCCTCCTATCCCCATGTCACCTTGAGTATTAAGAACTGAAGAGTGAATAAGAGAAAGAGCACAAGAGGAAAATAAGAACCCTGGTAGCAAAACCCTGCTATTCCATGGGCACCATGGGTGAAAGTAGAGCTTTGGTTACTAAGGTAAAAGGAAAATGTATACCTTTATGTTCATGTCTTCAAGCATAAACCAGCCCATAGGGTATATAGGATAAGTTCACAGTGCATGAAGCAAACAGGACTGTAGGTCTTAACTGGCATCCAGCTTTCTTGCATGCACATCTGACACCACGCCAGCAGCTTATGTCTTGCAAATAAGTAGGGAACCTGCCAAGGCTTGACACTTCCTCTTTCCAATGGACAGCACATCCACTTCCCAAAAACAGAGCCATGCGGGGAACTGATCAGGCCAGTCTGTTTGACCAGATCTGCTTCAGAGGCCCTGGCAGGAGGAGATAAGGGGTGGGGGAGGGACTTGGTTTTGTTTTCTTTTTTTGTGGAGAAAAGGAAAGGGTTTTAAATCTCTGAGCTGTTATCAGGCAGAAAAGAAACCTCTGGAGCTGCAGACCAACGGACAGTGGCTTTGGGGAAGGTGGTTACTGAAATCCTAATGAAGAGGATGGGATGAGGAAGAGGTTGTTGGTGGGAGAGAGCTGTAACTTCAGAAGCAGACCGAATAGGAGAGAGGTAGAGGAAATGTTTGTGCAGTACAATAGGTTTGGAAGAACCAGAGCACTGAAAACCAGGGACCTCCAGTGAGTCGGGCTGGGTGAAGCTGCAGGCAGCACTCAAGGAAACCCAGTCATGGCAGCAGTCACGGGTGGGCACAGATTGCGGTCTCTGGGAGATGGAGAGGTCAGGAGTGAGTAAAATAGAAGGACACTCATGGTGCTCTGCCGTCAGTATGAGCTCAGTCCATTTAGGCAGGGACAATCATTTGCATCTGGACAATGTTGCAGGAGCTGGGCTTGGATGCTCAGGGGAGTGACCACTGTGCCAAGCTGGGCAACAGCTGAGCTTTATCCTGGTGTCAGAGATCAGAGCCAACTGGGCAAGAGATGCTCTGTGGGTTACCAAATGCTTTCTTGGAGATGAGAGTGGGCTTACCACGCAGGGTGGGGTGTCTTTACAGTAGACATGGAAATGGGTCGGGGGCATGGGTTGGGTGAGAGATGTGTAACATATATGTTGGAAGCAGGATTTAATGCAGATGCTGGGAGGGAAGGAGGGAAGCAGGGTGGGAGGGAGGGGAGCGGAGACTGGGGAGGAGAAGATGTATATAGTGTTGGGGCTTGGGTTTTATTTTTCATTTGATTTTTTGTTTGGTTTTGTTCTTTTTTTTGAAAAAAAAAAAAAAAGATGTTTGTTTTCTA
>NW_010206833.1:0-758 GCF_000695765.1 Mesitornis unicolor
GAGCAAATCTGACTGTATTTTATTTCCTCTGGGCTTCTGTGATTGCAGCTGGAGCAAGATCACGAAGTTGTGTCAGGTCAAGCGGCCGAGATGGAGAGAGCAAAGGTCTCTGCCCAGGAGCAGCTGAACTTGTGTGAAAGAAGAAATGAAGAGCTCAGTGCAGACAAAGCTCACCTGGAGCAGCTGCTGGAGAAAGCAGAGGAGCACCAGGAGGGGCTGCGGGTGCAGCTGAGGACACTGGCAGAGGAGAAGGCAGAAACCCAAGAGAAACTCCGTCAGGTGAGACCAAAGCCTGGTGCTGTCTGGGGGGGTTTGGGCGCTTGGCTCAGTGAAGCTGTATCTGCTGGGTTTTGCAGGGCTTTTTGTCAAGGAGACCCTTGGCAGTGCTGGAGGTCACAAGTCTTTGTTTACTTCTTTTTGGAAATGTGTTTTTGCTTGCAGAGCTGTTCTGCCATTCTCTGAGTTGTCCTCTGCTTCTGCAGATTGATCCACCTGTCTGCGGTGGCCTCTTTTTTTGGCTTGTGACGAGCTGCAGAGAGAAGCGTTGTCTTGCCCACGAATCTGAGTGAGGCCACTACTCTGACACGTGGCAAAAGGAGCAAACAGCGCAGCTCTTCGCTCTTTTTCTGAGGCAAAAACCCCGAGGCCGCAGTTTCTTTTCCTCAGTTCTGGAGATTTCTGTCCTGGCAGCTTTAGTCAAAGTGATTTTCAAAGTTGTCTCTATGTACATTGCATGGTCTGGGCAATTATGTGTGTCC
>NW_010206834.1:0-32896 GCF_000695765.1 Mesitornis unicolor
CTTTTCCAACCAAGCGATTCTGTGTTTCTGTGTGACTCCCAGTTTCTTGTTACAAAGTGATCGTTTATATTCTATCTATTCATACATATTCATGAGATATCTGATAACTCATTAATACAAAACAGGGATTCCTCTGAAAATTATTAGCATACAACTCCTCCGATCTGGGCATGCGCCCTACGACCCTCTGATGGTCTTCAGGTGATCGTGGGGATGAAGGCTTATTGTCTTCATCGCTGTAAACTTTTCACCTTACTCCCAGAAGGAGGTGTATTTTGTCTCTTATTCTGTTAACTGGGCATTATTTGCACTATTTCTCTAAACATCTGTGGCTACACAAACACAGGATACCTATATTTCATCCCTGGACATTCCTAGATAGGGTTACTAGAACAGAAAAAGGGGTTTCTGTTTAATTGGGGGTTACGATTTATCTTCAAAGAATGTACTCTGGCCTTCTGCTTATCTGTGGGATTGCTGAGTCTACAGCTTGAGTTCACAAAGGTCCTACAAGCAGCAGTTTTAATCCCTTTCTCAATACATAAAAGAGGCAAAAAATTCACTGTGTCTTTATGTTGCAGGAGACGATCAGAGGAAAAATCTTCCATAACTGCACCAGGGAAGTCCAAAAGGGAATTTGACGTCATTAGTGCGGAAGGTGCTGTTTTGGGAAAGAAGCCAAAATTGGAAGATGTTGTATCAGAAGACGCTAAGTAAGTGCGTAGCTTAATGTGTAAGGAATCAGAGGAAAACATACTAGTTAGGTATATGCCAGTTGTGAATAGTCAATGTAAATAACTTTGCAGTATGTTCATATAAAGATGAATTTGCATATGAAGTTGATTTTCCATTATCTGTATAAGTGAAGATGTGATGGTAGTACTGCTTCAGCAGTGATGAGCGCTGGATATGTTTAAAATAATATTGTGGACGGATGGGCAACTGCAGTAGGAAGTGTTTGTGTATTTGTGTTTACTGCATTTGGATTGGTGGTTCTTGGTCAAAGCCATCGTGCTGATTTCAAGCAGGCAGCAAGAGATAAGCGGTGAGGCACATGGCAGGAGGCAGGCTTCCTGTGAACCAGACCACTGAAGGACATAAGGTTTTTTAGGCATATAAGATTATAACTGCAAAGATATATCGTGAATTTATAACAGCAAATATTTAGAATCTTAAGTGCAGATGTGCTTTTAAATTTGAGCACAGGTGACAAGGATTTGACATGGAGAGTTGGGTATGCTTGGACATGTCGATAGCTGGGAAGATAAAGTAGGTGAAGGGAAGCCACAATGCCACTTCTGTGCTTGAAGTCCTGGAGAGAAGAGATGCAGACATACATCATGACAAGTGTTATAAGGGATTTTGAAAACAGTTTGAAGGGACAATGTGGGTACTTTTTCAGCTTAGTGTCTCTTAAGAGGTTCTTGGGACCCTGGAAGTTCATGTTGGTTCAATAAATGGTTAGAAGTATTAATGGCATATAAATTCATCCAAAGCATTTTTGCATTTATAAAGAAAACAAATTTTTTAAATACCTTTTTGTCAATCTTATGTTTTCAGCCTGGCAGACCTGATGCCTCAAGTAAAAGTGCAAGCTGTGGAGACTGTTGAAGATTGCACACATGAGGTGAGTGCAGTGAAAATGCATCTGAAAAGTATAGGCTTGTTTCATGGGATTATATGTATTACTGCCAGTATAATGATATTGCTTATTGCACTTGTACTTATATATTATTTCATATTTAAGGCAGAACAGGCACATAAAGAGTTTGAGGTATGTATCTGGCATTAAGCATGCACAAAATGCACTTGAAAATTAATAGGATATCTTACCAGGAGCAGTGTGAATGATACTTGCAATAAAACGAGTGATTGTGAAAGACTTGATGATAATTTTGATAAGTTTCCGTATTTGAAAGGTAGGTGCCAAGCACATTCTGAGTACTTTTATTGAGAAGGAAAACCTACTGATTGTTTAAATAGGTCTGTGTTCACAGTGCGATCTGAGTGTGCAGCGGTGCATGAAATAGTTTGCTGTTGTTTCCAGAATGAAAGGCTTTCTTGTAAGGCTGATTGCAGTTGAAAATTTCATTTTGGTTAAAAGGGAAGAAAGTCCTTTTTCATGTAAAAGCAAAACAATGAAAACTATTTTCAAATTGTGTTGAAAGACATAAATACAATTTCAAATAACAAAAATCAGAATTATTGATGCTGATTTTTTTAAGTCATCCTTCCTCCAAACAGGATTGTCAGAGTTTCTATGAGAATTGCACATGTAAATTTTAACCTCCTTGTACTTCTATGCTCATTTGCTTTTCTGTGCTGTCTTCCAGAACTAGCTCAAGTTAATTAAGGTAACATTAAAGCACCTTTGTAATAAAGGAACTGTATATACAGTTGATTATAAGGTATAAAGTCCATGCATCTGTAGAATCTTTGTTATTTTGGGATGTCTGGTAGACATTTGCCATCACTTAGTAACTGAAAGGAGCTTAAATATACCGTATGAATGAATATTAGATATTGGCCAGTAAATGGAACTTTACCTGTATAAATACATGAGCCACAGAAAGGAAGTGTGATCAATGTGAGCTGATTAATTGTTTCTAATGTCCATTGGCCAGAAGCCATGACTGTGTCTTGGCCTGAAGAGCTGTTCTAAGGTAGGTAAAGGAGAAATATTTCACATGGGACAGAAGGGAGCATCAGAGAAGCGAGAGGAGCATTGTTGGGACAGGAGGATAGAGATACTAGCTGAAAATCTCTGAGAGGAAGGAAGCCACAACACATAAGCTCATAGAAAAAGAATAATAAAACTTCAAATTATTTTTAGTGCACTTTATATCTCCCGTCCCAGCTCTTCACAGCTTGCTCTGTCGTTGGAGTGGCTGCCAAGAATTCTGCAACTGTTTTTATTTAAAATGTATTTTATAGGTTGCACTTCCTGCAGATGAAGACTTCACAGGTCTGAAGCCAAGAACTGGAAAAGCTGCAAAAGTATGTGATAGATTTAATTTGTTTTCTTTTTTGCCTATACTTTAGACAATAGATGAGGGTATAGGAAAAAGTGATGTACTTTGTCTGTAAGGCTTGGAAAAGAGTATCTTGAAAAGATGGCCAGTCATAAGCAAGATTGTTGTTTTATATTTTGAATTCAGTAGAGTGAAATGATGTGGGGTGGATAGACTGTTGTGATTTCCATTCTATTCTTCAACATCACATGGTGGCTTCAGTCATACACTGCAGTTTCTCTTCCTAAATTAGTAAACTAGAGAAAATTCAGTCATCGAGGCAATGTTTTCATTTGATTCGACAAGAAGACGTAAGCAAAGATCTTCACGGTGGTGTTAGATAAAATTATATAAATACAAAGTCATTGCAAAATACTGAATTAAGTCCAGATGAAGTTATGGATACCTAAGGGTTTTGTTTCTACCTGTAATTTGCACACTAAATCAGTCAGAGAATAAATTGGATGTAAGTAACAGTCTGTGTTAAAAATATGTAATGTTTTTACTTAATTTCTTTTCAGGAATATCCATTTATTCTTGATGCCTTTCAGAGAGAAGCTATTCTTTGTGTAGATAATAACCAGTCTGTATTAGTGTCAGCTCATACATCAGCTGGTAAAACTGTTTGTGCAGAGTAAGTAATTTTTAGCAGGCTCTGATAAGAGAACGGTTTGATGTTTGTTCTGTCATTTTGTTGAAGCATCAGTAGCTGTTGTGTCTCAGTTTCTTAATAAAACGTTTGGACTGTCAGTGTCAGAACTGAATTGACATGTCCTGGATATAAAAATTATTCTTTCATCTTGTTTAGTGGGTAGTTAAATGTTTAATTTGTGTTTAAGCTTACCTTTTATTTTTAAGCAATCTGGTTTTGTTGAGATACTTCTGTATAGACTGAAAAGACAATTTCAGCAATAGAGATTTGAATGAATTTAGAAAAAAATATCTTTGTTTTCTAGCCTCTGACTATAGCTAATAAGGAGTTTCTTTTATATTTGCTTTGATTTGTCAAAAGTACTGGTTTGACTTAATTTACAACTTTATCGGACAAGAAATATTTGAAAAATAGTGTCTGTTTTTTGTCAGGGTTTGGTCTGACAGTAGAGTGGTTTTGCTGATCTCAGGTGAGAAGTGAGATGTACATGTAGCTATATTAGAGCATGGGTTCAAATAATAGCTAGTTATGTGACAATGATAGTTTTTTAGATTAAACCAGATATGCTGTGACATCTATAAAAATGAGTTAACTTATTGCAATGATTTGTCACTCTCCAAAGAGGTATACATAATTGAGTTAAGATTGCACTAAACTTAAGATATTAAATGCTTCATATCATTACTGGTGTTCTGAACTGCAATTTTTTTAAGCAGAAGATTAGAGGAAAATAATATGCTTTGAATGTTTTTCTGACAAATTTAATGTGTACAACGTTTGAATACAGGTACGCAATTGCCCTGGCTTTGAGGGAGAAACAGCGTGTGATATTTACGAGTCCAATTAAAGCTTTGAGTAATCAGAAGTACCGTGAGATGTATGAAGAATTTCAGGATGTTGGTTTGATGACTGGGGATGTCACCATTAATCCTACAGCTTCTTGTTTGGTCATGACAACCGAGGTAAGATCAGACGTTGATTCTTGATCTATCTGTGTTTTCTTCTGTCCTTTTTTGACTGAGAAGATCTGATACTAAAAGATTCAAGTTATCCTAATAAACACAATTAGGGTAGAAAATGTTAGAAAGTTGATTATGCCTCTCTTCAATGTTTAAACTTTTGGTTATTGAGAAAGTTGGTTAAATGCCTGTAAATTCATGCTTTGGAACTATTGGTCAGGAACTTTTTTCTCACATGAAGAAAGGCAGAACTTAATTTCATGGACTCTCAAGGCACTGAGTTTTCTTTGGATGGATGTGAAGTACTGAAAGTCGGTATTGCTGAATCCGGTATGGTCAGTATTTTGTTCTAGAGGAAAAACAGGGAGAGGAAAAACATTGAGCAATAGTGGAGTGGTTCATGATCGGTGCTAGCACTCCAGGAATATACAGCTTTTCATCTTTAGTAACAATGAACTGTTGGCACGGTTTTGTCATATTTCTGTTGTAGAAATCTATCCAGTCATGAGTTGGAATTTTCCTCTCTCTGTATTTACCTTAAAGGAGTAAAGACTCTTATGGAGAAAACTTTGGTAGGGAAGGATTGGGGTGGAGAGGCAGGATGACTTGGTTTCTGACAAAAGATTTCCTCTTAATCACAGAGAGTTTATCTATTAGGATGAGAGAAGAAGGCAGCTTGGCAGAAATAGACCTATAGACCAGTAGCAAATATGCTGCCACGTAGAGGCTGGAAGAAAAATAACATTTTTTCTTTCATGTTCCTTCACTGGCCTTGCAGGGAAACCAATTTGTTAGACTGGAATCAACTTGAAAGCGTCTCACAGCCAACCTTTAAATTATTTTAAGTTTTGTGCAAAATAAGATTTCATATTGCCATGTAAATGTGAACCAGAAAATGCTGGCGGTTTCTTACTGACATTTCTGTAATGTGACTGTTCATTATTTCCTGTGACGGATCTCCATTTTTTTCTTTTTCTAGATTTTGAGAAGTATGCTCTACAGAGGTTCTGAGGTTATGCGAGAAGTCGCATGGGTTATTTTTGATGAAATCCACTACATGAGAGATTCAGGTATTCTATTTGTACAATTTTTCTTTCTATTTGTACAATTTTTCTTCTCAAGTATCATTCAGAATTTGTTTTCTACTGAATATATATAAGATAGTTACTGTGTGTTGCAGTGAGCATTTTCTTTGCCAAGGCACTTTGAGGGCATTTGATACATCCTATTTGAGTAGAGAAGGTTTTTTGTAGTTTATTTTGTCCTTAGCATGCTGTTAGGCTTCAGACCTGAAAAATAGGCTTTAATAACATCCATTTCCCCTATGACTTTTCCATTTTCAGAACGTGGTGTGGTTTGGGAAGAGACAATTATTTTGCTCCCTGACAATGTTCATTATGTGTTCCTTTCTGCAACTATTCCAAATGCCCGTCAGTTTGCTGAATGGATCTGCCACCTTCACAAACAGGTGATGTTTATGATGCCTCCATCCTTGTGGCATAATACTGTCTGTTTGGTTGATGAGCACTGAATCTTTGAGTGTCTTTTTAGACATCTTAATGCTTATAAGCAATGATGTATATCATACCTGGCTTCTCTGTACTCCTCGCTTTTGCGACTATACTGGCTGTTGGTTCTACATAGCATTATTTCCTTGAAGTTTATTTTCCACACTTAGACACCAGCTTGATTTCAATAACCATTCTGAACTATGAAATGCAAAGAATGAACTATGATTTTCAGAGAGCTTATAGACAAGAGGTTATTAAGAGAATTTTATTAAGAGCTCTGTAAAATGGTCACGTGGAAATCAAAAGTAAATCCTGAATCCATGGGAAATACTACATATGCATGCAAACAAAGTGAGAAAAGAGGAATGTAAGAATTCTATCCTGTCCTGTAACCATTAGGTTTATTTTATTCTGTTTTTTTTAAGATATGATTTTGCAGCAAAGAAGATGAGAATTAGAATTAGGGAGGTTAATATCCGCAAGAGTTTGGTTTGATTTTAAAAATACCACAAAGATTGATTCTTATGTTTGTGATGAAAGGAGTGTAGTATAAGAGATATCTATTTAAACTTGGCACAAAACCTTGACTTCGTTTTACAGAACACTAGACTCTAATTTATTTTATTTAAAGCAGATTTACATAATATTTAATCTTTTAAAGGAAGTGTTTTATTTTTTTCTTAACAAGCTTTCTCCATGCATTAAAATGTTAAATGTTTCTAAAAGTCTGCTATGTGCCTTTTTTATGTGGTGTAAGAAGTACTGCAGGCTTTTTTGCAATGTATAAATTAGCAGTTTTTCCTTCTGGTTTTGAAAGGTATTAGGATTTTGAGTCTGTGTAATAATACAGAAGGTGATATTACCTGTCCCTACTTTCTGTGTTCATGAGAAAGAATTTTTGTGGCCAACTTGTATTCTTTTAAGGAATTTGCAAATTTTCATTTTGTTAAGCAATGTCATTAGTACACAATCCATATTTGGGAAAGAAAATCTGTTGTCTTAGTTTCTGTGAGTATTACCTTCTGGCTTTTAGAAAGACAGATTTTAATAGTAATATATTGGATTTTCCAGTAAGCAAGTGTTCTTACAATGCAGTTAGAAACAGTAAATATTAATGTGTGTGCTGTTTTTTCTTTATAGCCTTGCCATGTGATTTACACAGACTATCGACCCACTCCACTGCAGCATTATATATTCCCAGCAGGAGGAGATGGACTCCATCTGGTTGTTGATGAAAATGTGAGTAATATTTGTATGTTTGTTTCCTTGCATATCGGTCATGAGCTTGATCTCTTGCAAAATTTGGATTTGCTATACAAGGAATGTTTGTCTTAAAATGCAGTACAAGTGGCAGTGAATTGCTGTTAGATTTTTGGAGTTTTGCAGAAGAGAGAGTTTTTGTGTCATGTAATCACGTAGCCAGATGAGATACTTTGCTGATATGTCTTAAATGCCCTCATCCTTGCTTTGTTCTGTAAGCTGCATGCTGCCTTCTGTAAATCTGCAAAACAGCTGATGTTTCTTGCACTGTTTCTCACTCAAAATAAGACATAGTAGCATTTAAATATTACTTCAGTTGAGAGGACAAAATATTTTGGTGTCTTTAGGATGGTTCTGAAGTAGTGTCTTGCTTAAAATTCATCATTGGCTTGCACAGCAATAGGTAATGCCATTAACAGTAGTACTGCTCTTGAAGCTAGATCTTCATTGGGCAGCATAGTTTCATGTAGACATTCCTGAAAATCAGTTTTGGTAGTGTGTCATTCAGCAGGTCTGTCATGCTTGATGGTGGTGTGAACAGAACAATGAGCAATAACTTTGGAGACACAGTGGCACTGAGCTGTCCTAGTAAACTCACTTGCTAGGTTACATGTTGCTTTTGTCCCTCTGTCTGTAAATATGGGGTAATGGTATTGGCTGTGCAAAACACTAAATGTTTTTAAGTGGTCTGTGTAAGAAGTAGTTGCTTACAAAGGTTGTGTTTTATATCTAGGGAGATTTCAGAGAAGATAATTTTAATACAGCAATGCAAGTGCTTAGAGATGCAGGAGACTTAGCAAAAGGGGACCAGAAAGGGAGAAAAGGAGGAACAAAAGGTGAGTTTGAATCCCATTAGAAAGTAACTTCTTGTGTAATACAACAAAGTTGTACACAGGTTGTGCTTGTGTCTCATTTATTCCATAAGATACTTTTGTTAAAATTACATATAAATTAATGTAATCTCTCTGCAGGTCCTTCAAATGTTTTTAAGATTGTAAAGATGATCATGGAAAGGAATTTCCAACCTGTGATTATATTCAGCTTCAGTAAGAAGGACTGTGAAGCGTATGCACTTCAGATGACAAAGTTAGATTTTAATACAGGTACAGATAAATAAAGTTTTATTCAAAATTGTAGTTTGATGTGAAATGTTACTTTGGTTAGATACTTCTATTTCCTTTGGGACTTCTAATGTAAAAATAGATGAAAAATATATTTTACTTTTTGATTTATCAGGCTGTTTTCAGGAGGAAACTGCTGGTGCACAGAGTACTTAGTCATCACAATGTTGAATTGTTCCTCTGTTTTAAACTTTATTTCTTTCTCCAAAATCCTTTCACTGTATTAATATCACAAGGGTTCCTAGAAAAATCTGTCTATAATGGGAATTATAACAAATGTTATTCCCAAAATTTTCCTGTTATGTCCATTATAAAAGTGAATATTCTCTCAGAGTCAAAACAACTGCGTAACAAACTACTAGACTCTTCTTTCTCAACTACTCAATCCAGTTTTCTTTCTTTCCTTCCTTGTCTCCTTAAAGTAAAAAACAAAAGAGATTTTTTTCATTTTGGATTAAGACCATGTTTGGAAAATAATTTTCAGTTTATTGCTTCTTGAAAATGTTGAGAATTGTTACAAAAACAAGGAATTAGTTGTAAATCAATGTATCATTTTATGTTTGTAAACTGTTCAAGGTTCTTGATTGCTTATTTGCTCCAGCCTTTGCATGTTCTAGTTCTGTGTTACAAAGCAGTGCAACTGTTTCTGTCAGAAAATGTAAAGATATGCACAAGTGCAGAGATACATTTTTATATATTTTCTTCTATCATATCTCTGAATATGTATTCTTGATTTTTGTACTACTTAAGTAGATAGAGTATAAACTCTGAGAATTAATGAGGAAGAGGAAAGGCCTCTATGTCCATGCAGACAGGCACTAGCGGGCAGAAGTGGGGAGGTTTATGAAATATGCAGAATGTACATAAAACGGGAGAATCCCAAACTTGGAAATAGCAGAAGTATGGATTATTCTGCTGGGTTTGTTCTGTTTTCTTTCTCCCTGAGCACCTACTTCTGGTTGCTGTTAGATTCCTTCAGGCTGACATTCAAGTCTTGATTGTCTGACCCGATGTGGGTGGTTTTGTGTAGACTTAACAGTCTTCCACATTACTGCTACTGTAAACTTTTGTAAATACTTTGTATTTACAAGTGCTTTGTTTACATATGGTATTAGTCTTCTAGGTCTTGTAATAAATTACAAATTGCCTTCTTAGATGAAGAAAAAAAGATGGTTGAAGAAGTGTTCAATAATGCAATTGATTGTCTATCAGATGAAGACAAAAAACTTCCTCAGGTGAGTGGAGATTGAAGAGAGGTATATGCTGTTCTTTTGTTTTCTGCAGCTTTTGAGGCTGTGGATCTTTTGTAGTGAGTACAGAAATAATAAACTGGGTATTCTCATTCATCTCCTCGGGTTTTAATGTTTCTTACATTGCTCATTGGTATTGTGAGGTAGGACTCAGTGATTAGGATTCCTTCCAGTTGTGATTCCAGCAAATGACATGCCAGAAACAACTTCGGAGTTCCTACCCTGTGTTTTTTTTGTTGTTTTTTTTTTTTTCTAATTATGTTTTTAAGTAAACATAAGGGCTTAGAAAGAGATATATCTGGGTTAAAACAATCTGGAAATAGTTCAGATGTGAGTGCAGTGTGCAGTTTATCAGGATCGACTGCTAGGCCTTTCAAAAAGTTGAATTGATTCTGCGTTCTGATTTACTGTATGGTGACTAAACATAGTGACTGTCTTTATGGTGGGAAAATAGAAGCTTCGAAGTGGACAGAATATTACAGGATTCAGTACTTTTTAAAGAAATACTGAGTCTGTAATTTCTTTTTACCTGGCTCTTTATTTATTTGTGTTCACCATTTCTTAATGTATGTTTTTCTTGTGAGCATGGCTCTCTCTCCTCGAAAAAAAATAAACCTTCAGTTGTTGGCCTTGCCTACTTGCTTCGGATCAACATACGTGTTTTGTTTGTGAACTTGAGAAAAATGTTAAATAGGAATCCAATATGTAGGGTGTTATGTGCTAGTTTGTTTGGTAAGTTTATAAAAGTGGCATTATATCCATGTAATCTGGTTTGGTCTCTGTGGACAATAGTATCTCAAAAGCATATTCTCAGAATAAGGTTTGGGGTGGTAACCAAGTGTTAATAGATTCTTAATGAGAATCTTTGTTTTCAAAGAAAAAAAAGCAGAGACAAAGCTAAGTTTATGTAGGTATTTGTTTAAAGTATGGTGGGTTTAGATTTTTAGAGAGATTACTTCAGTAATTTGCAGCCTGAATTACCACGTATGGCTCTCATAGGTGCTGACTTCACTGTTTTACAGCACATATCAATAAGTGCAATCACCGCAGGTAAAATTGAAACAAAATATTTAGTGCATACCAGGATCACTGTTTCCAATAATTATTTTAAGTGAGGCTTTGTTTTTTATAAAGGCTAATTTGGATACTAATTGCATGTGTAAATTAGAGTGTAGCTTCGCAGTTGGTCTGACCCAATTTAAGAGTAATCTGCTAGTGAAAGGATTGGCCTCTGGCTTTACCCTTCATATCATTCCTAGCTCTAACTGGAAAATAATACTGAAGGAGTATTTCTTGTATTTACAGATCACACTAAGAGCAGTGTTGAGGTTTTCCATACATGTTTTATGTTTTTAGTATCTGATACTAAAATTTGTATACTGGTCTTTATATATTTCTTTCCAGGTGGAGCATGTACTTCCTCTTCTGAAGCGAGGAATTGGTATCCATCATGGTGGTCTGCTTCCTATCTTAAAAGAAACCATAGAAATTCTTTTCTCTGAGGGCCTAATAAAGGTATATATTTTGTGTTCATATTTAGGTTTTTCTCTGTGGTGAATTCACAGAGAATTTTCCTGAGAAAATGAGAAGTCTGTCTTAGCTCAAAACCTATGCTAGTATTGTAGTGAACATCTGCTCCTTAACTGAAAAAGGTGAAAGACTCATTGCGCATGCCAAACTGAAAAATGTGTTTTGAATGTGCTTCTATGCAGGAAGCAATCTTTTTTTAATCGTTGTGGACTAGTAAGTAGGCAGTTTTAAAATGAGCTACACACATAGGAAAGGAAAGGCTCCATTCTGTGGATCTGCATACTGGGTTCTACAAATGGACCTCTGGAAATCTGTAAGTGTTCCAGTGGCACAGGTTGATTGATGTAACTAGTTGACATTCTCTTGAATGCAAATATTTGCATAAATGCCTCCATCTTTATCTGAAAAAAATCCTTGCAGCTGTTTTTTTGGTTTGTTTTTTTTCCTCTCTGTAAGGGAAAGTTTGTAGTCTTTAATACTTTGCCTTAGATGTATTATGTTAGTGCACAATTACAGCTCTAGATCTAAGTGTTCCAGATTTTATCCTAAAGTATTTAAATTTATGTCTAGCTTTTAACATTTTCTTCAAATGTTGCATGATATGTTTTGCTCCTGTAAATGACTGTAGGCATTTTCCAAGCTGTTTTTTTGTTGCCCTAAAGGACATTCATTCAGAAAAATGTAACCTTAGATGAAAGTTGTAGGGTTTTTTTTGGAGGTAACTAGCTGCTATTTTCCTCTTGCAAGCTTTGCATGTGGAAATTAACTATTATTTCCATTGATAAAATTTGCACTCCTTTGTGTTTTCTTTTGGGGTCTTTCACATGATCCCACGTAACTAGTTTTCATGTTTTCCCAGAGGAAATAAGGGATGGAGGAAATAATGGTTTTTGTCCAGTTTGTAAATATTGAATGTGCTATGTTCCTATGTTGACTGTACCTAAGTAGTAAGATCTGGAGACGTTCTGTGTAGCAGTCTCTGACTATTTGCACATTTGCTTAAGAGCCTTTGGTTTTTCTTGTTTAACTTCCTCTGTTTATTTAGGCCTTATTTGCAACAGAGACTTTTGCTATGGGAATTAATATGCCAGCCAGGACTGTGCTATTTACGAGTGCCAGCAAATTTGATGGAAAGGATTTCCGATGGGTAAGTGAAAAACAGGTTCTGTAGAATGACAGAATTGCATTATTTTAAACCTCATTAGGATTTAATTTACTCTTGACATATCCACTGTACTAGAAAACATATTTTCAAAAATGTTTTTGTTCACTATTCCTTTTATAATTACTGTGCAAATTCCTGAAGACAAGATTCCTCAGATTATGCGTGACGTAATTTTAACAGATAGAGCAAAAGGGCATCACACACAGGCTAGTGGTGGATATTACATTAGGCTAAGACTCTGCAGAACTTGTCCAAAACTGAGACCCAAGTGTTTTCTTCTGTGTCAGAGGAATGTGGACAGTAAGTGGGCTCAGTATCATATCACAGTGATCACAAAATTTGTGTTTGGACAGAGCCAAGAAAATAGGTATTTTACCTCAAGAGAGTTTTGATTGTTTTTAGAGCAGAGTATCTTGGGTAGCCCACACAAAGACAGAAATGTGCAGAGTGAGAGACAGGTTCTTGAACAACTGGAAAACAAAAAATTAAAAAGTTTTAAACTTTAGAAACAGATATGTGAGTCACATGTAAATAATTATAAGAATGTACGGGTCATCACATCAAAATTTTATAAGTGTCGTGGTTCATCTTTCACAGATGGGAAAATTGAAGTAAACAACACAAGTGATGTGTGTTATGAAGCAAACATCTCTTCAATCTTAGTTTGGGCTGTTCAGTTTCATGATTAATTCAGTCTGGTTGCTTGTTCTTAAGATATATGCAAGAATTAGCTAGCTTTGAGGTATCAGATATGTGAAACTTATTTTTAAATTATTTGGCACAGTTTCATTAAGTAGTTTTTGAGATCTAACTTAAAGTGAAACTCAGGAAGTTGTTGGGAATGCAAGTTCAACAGGTGACAAGAAAAAATTGTTTTAAAACTTAGTGAGACATAGGGAATCAGTTATAGCTGGCTTTTCTCCATTACCCAATTCTTAATAACCTCTTCAGTTTCACTGTTAGTAGGCACATAAATACTGCTCTTGCTAGGTATCAGTAATGTAATATTATATTTGAAACATTTGAATGAAATGGTACCTTATTTGAAGGTGGTGAAGATGCATTATTAGTATGTTGAAGATGTATTATATTTTAATAATCTCCACAACGCCCAGCAACTTTCCATCACATAAGACTTTAGTAAAATGCTTTTTGTGCTTATTGAAATGATTCTCTATGTAATGGAAATCACTGTAGCTAGGAGAGTATTAGTTAACTGACACTGCTGACATATGTTATTCATAGCCATGGAGTTGTGTCTTAGTAGCTTAGGGATCAATTATGAATAGTTAATTCAATCTGTGAAAAGTTTGTGTCTTAGATAACTCTCCTTTGCTGATTATTATGCATTATGGTCATTTACTGTATAATTCCAAGTAGCACTTTGTATGTTCTTGCTATTTTTCTAATGTTTGTTAATTTTCTTTTCTTTTTCTTGGTTTATCCTAGATATCCTCAGGTGAGTACATTCAAATGTCAGGTCGTGCAGGACGCCGAGGTATGGATGACAGAGGAATAGTAATTCTTATGGTGGATGAAAAAATGAGTCCAACAATTGGCAAGCATCTTTTGAAGGTAGGAGAGAATGTAACTTTATTTATCTTCCCCACTGATGTTATTCTCGTTGGAATAATGTAACGTGTAAAATTATACACCCAGAACAAAAAATATGTAGATCATGCAGGTAGAAGATGACATCTCCTGAAGTGAATGTTCATACTCATTAAATTCTAGTTAAAGTAGGAGTTTCTATTGTGAAACAAAGTTGGAAGACTAGTATCATTCTTCTCTGTGTAAAAGGGATCTCAGGCAGGAGTGGTAGAATTATATCCTGTTTTCTAGTGATATCGCTGCTACTGCAGTATTCTGTTAGTTTCTTGCTGACCACAGTCAGTTCAAGGATATTGCTGAACTAGAAAATGTTTGCTGAGCTTCCACAAGAATTACTAAAAGCTTGATTTTGTAGTGAAATAAAACTTTGTTAGTGGACTTTTCAGTGTAATAGACAAACAGGTCAGTCATGCAAAAAATAAGGTACACATGAGTAAGAAGAGTGAGGTGGCTGTCAGTGAGTTAAAATTAACTACGGAGAAATGGAAATTGCTTGTAGGAAATGTTGAGGTTTGGAAATCAAGAGGGTGAAATAACTCTTGTGGTTGGGGCAGGCATTAGATTACAGGGCTTCCCCAAACTGTAATGGAAATTGTTACAGATCATACCCTCTTGCTTTCTGGTTTGAATGTGAAACATTGCAGTGATGCACACTGCTATTTAAATTCCATGGCAAAAAATCACCATAATGAAGCATAATATTCTGTTGTGTGTGTTGCCTCTCTTAAGGCTGCTTACGTTAATTGTGCACGTGTTAAAATTGAACACAATTGGAGAATGACTCTGCTCAGTCTTCAGAAGGTTGTAGCCTTGGTACAAATAGCAGGTTATTTATGTTCAGACAGCACTTATAGTATTATTAGGGTTTGTGTAAATTGTAGGAATCATGTTAAGTCAGCATCAGGATATGTTAATAAAAAGCATGTATTTGTTGCAAAAAATAAAAAATCAGATGCCAATATTTGTCTGTTTTGTTCAGATAAATGAAGAACGAGGGGGGAAATATGTACATGGCCACCGTTAGTTATGCAGATGTGGACTCTTTGTGTATGTTGCTCTTTCAGTGCTACCTGTTAATTCATAATAAATGTGTACATTAGATCACTATTATACACAGGTGAGGTTTCTTCTTAAAGTCAGAATTTTTGTGAATGCTATAGCATGGCTAACTAACCAGAAAATAGTAAAATAAAATACTTCAAAAATACTGGAATTCATTCATGTATGGTAGCATTAGGTTTTGAATTTATTTCTTAGTCTTGATTCGATTTGTGTGTCCTCAGTGAAGTGGACTTTTTTTTATATATGCATACTTTAAGCATGTGTACATCTCTTGACAGAGTATTTTACCTGGGTTTTTATGAATTTTTAAAACTATTTAAAAATAGATATAATTTTGTAGCATACTTACTTAATTATAAGCTTTATTATACCTTTGTACTTTCACAGCTGATAGCTTAAACAGCAGAAGATACAAGAGGGGGAAAGAAAAAAACATTCCTTATAAATAATATTGATTTTGTAAACTTGTAATCTGTCATTCATAAAGAGTATCCCCAAAAGTAAGTTTATATGAAATAATTGTAAATAGCTTAAGAAAAATTGATGTTCTAATTATCTGTCTTCACATTTTATGTGATTACTCTATGGACACAACCATTCAGAATGGGTTTTTTAATTTTGTAAGTTCAGTAGTTCAAGAACTAGAGAACTCAATCTGTATTAATCAAGATGAAAAAAGTAAATAATAGATCACTTTTTGATACTTCTTTTGTCCAGATTTTAAGGAAATAATAAGGAATATTTTCTTTATTGAAACTGTAAGTCCTTTGTTTTTGTTTTCCCCTCTTGGCTTATAAGGAAACAAAAGGGAAAAATACGGCAGCTTTTTGGCTTTCTGTATTACCTCTTGGTTTGTCTCCACCGATCTAAATAAATTCATGTATTTCATTAATTTTTCACACTACTTGTGAGCAAGGACTGAATTTAAGATTTCTTTGGAAAACATTGGAAGGGTCTATATATAAGGTATTGCTGCTTCTGTAAATTCTGTAACTATTCAGCCAATTACTGAGAAGGCAGTAAAAGTAATCTTCTATGAGATGAGCAGTACCATATTTTAAAAATGCTTATTTTGCCTTTTAAATACAAAACACTTAGATGAAATCTCATGTCAAAACAAGCTGGGAATGTATGCAGACTTCTTCAATATTTACATTTTGTCTTCATCATTTAAGTGTGTCAGAATTAGGTTTTGCTGACTGATAGTGTTTGTCTGTAGTAAGATCACAATCATGTCTGTGGTAGTGTTTTGCAGCCAAATCAAGTATTGTGGTTTTGCTCCAGGATAAGCTGAGGATTTATAGGGAAAACTTCAGAATAAGTAAATTAGCCATATTGAGAATGTTAGGACATTTACGTAGGACGTTTTAATCATAGCTCTTTAACCCTGCTTTCACAGAATCACAGAACGTTAGGGATTGGAAGGGACCTCAGAAGATCATCTAGTCTAATCCCCCTGCCGGAGCAGGAACACCTAGATGAGGTTGCACAGGAAGGCGTCAAGGCGGCTTTGACTGTCTCCAGAGAAGGAGACTCCACAGCCTCTCTGGGCAGCCTGTTCCAGTGCTCTGTCACCCTCACTGAGAAGAAGTTTCTTCTCAAATTTAAGTGGAACCTCCTGTGTTCCAGCTTGTGTCCATTACCCCTTGTCTTGTCATTGTTTGTCACCGAGAAGAGCCTGGCTCCATCCTCGTGACACTCACGAGGATGCATGTCTGATCTAAACCATTTTCTGAATACTAGAGCGAAATGTCTAGGGATAGTGTTACCAGTTGCCTACGCTGCGATCAGTGAAGTGGGAGCTTTGGTAATATTTCACTGCCAGCAGTATTGCTGCAGCTGTGCTGTTAGGCTGTGGCCTAACATGTCATTGCGACATTGTGTACAGGACTTCAAACTTAAATTCAGAGTTCAAATTGGAGATGGAGTTCTTATGAGGGATATTTGTAAATATTTCTTAAACTCAGTAATGCACATTTTTCTTCTGCAGTGTAACTCAGTGTTTCTGTTTATTCTTAGCATTTGTTTGACCACTGAATATTTACTAAACTGGTGACTTGCACGGATCTATAAATGCTTACAATGCTGTGGATAGCTCTCTGAAGACAGTAAATCATAATTATGTCTGCATAATACTAAGAAATAGTTGACGGGAATTTTTTTTGTTTCCTTCATTAAAGTCATTAGCTACATTGTGTTAGTTTAACTAGGAAGTGGAAAGTTTCTCCTTGGCACTATCAAGGCACTATCATTTGAAACCAGTGTGGCATCTCTGTAGTTGGAATTTGACAATGTTACAAGTGTGTATTCCTACAGAGACAGTTGAGTTACTAAACAATGATAAATGTTATTTCTCTAAAAACCAAAAATCTTAAGTTAATTATGTTACTGAACTGAATGATTGTACAATGAAAGAAAATGTGCTCATATAAGTAGGTTTTTGAGTCTTGAATTTGAGTGTATCAGTTCTTTGCATCTGCTTATTCCTTCACAGGAGAAGTTAAATGGACTGAAAGAAAATCAGAAGAAAACACTCATCTAGCCAGATAAAATATACAGTATTATGCTTTCCTTGTCATTTCTGTGTGGAACATAAAGTGCCATGATGCCAAGCTGTAGGACATATTCCACTAGCTACATCTGGCTTCTTAGCAGGGCCTTCTTCATTTATAGAGTTGGCAGTACTGTGCTTATTTGGCCTGTATGCTGCTATTAGAAACCTGTCTGGTCTTTTTGTATTTTATTTTGACTATTAGGTTGTTTTATTGTACTAGGTAAATGAACAGGATAGCAATTCAGACAGTTTTAATACTTTTCTCTTTAACTTCTTGCCTGTTTGCACAGCTCTCTCAGATGACCACTCTGCAGTTGCTAGAAAGTTTCTTAATTTTGAAAGGGCAGATCATCATTCCCTTATAATTGAGGTAGCATCACTAGACATTTTTTGTTTGAATCATCTGCTATGCATACTTTCAGATTTCCAAGTACAAAGAAAGTGTGAAATGCAATACTTTTACTAAAATAAATACACTTATGCTGATTGACAATAAATATAAGATTGGAAATGGTGAGAAGGTGATGGGAAGTTTCAGTTGCTAGAAGAGAAAGTTTCTGGAACAGGAATTATCTGATTAAATTGCTGGAGGTTTGTACTTTTGCTAATTTTGGCTACCTGTCAGCCAAAGGAATTGACAGTAAGTCTTGGGCACCAGTGATTTTGTGTGGATTTCTAACATAGGAAATGTATCAAGCAACTAAGATTCTTGCCTATGATAAATCAGAATTCAAGAAAAACAGTGATTAATGTGTAGGAAAGAAATACTGTTTTATGCAGTAGTTCATTTAATCTTTTACTTGTTCCTTCTTTTGGCTTTTCTGGTATTGACTGATAGGCCATGTGTCTGCTCCTGTGTTTTAAAATAAATATGGTTATGCATGCTCTTGAGTTGGTTTGAAAAGTAGTAAAACTTCAGAAATTATGTAATGTAAAAGTGCAGATTCTGTTGTTTGAGTGGTTGGGGTTTTGGGTGTAATTTTTGTTGTTGTTAGGTAAATTTAAGACAGTCCAAAACTTATTAGTCTTTGTTACTCTTTAGAATACCCATATACATTAACATCATACTTGTTAAATTATTAGTGTGGGATAGTTCGCATGATTTCCTTTGACTAGAAGATCCTTCCAGTGAACAGGATTTTTCTCAGCTGGTAGGATGTATTCTGTTACATTGAGTTCTGATTTTGCACTTACAAACTGTATTGAATTGTTACTGTATGATCAGGCAAGAAGCTTGGGGTAGAGCATTAATAGAGGCCCATTTTGGAAATGAAATGCTTAGCACAGTGTGAAGTAAAAAAGCTGAGGTTGGTAACTATGCATGGCAAGAACAGGATGGTGCTGACAACCTGTGAGGAAGCTCAAGGTAGTAACCTTGCTCATCTGCTAGTAACCAGATGCAGACTAGAGCGTAGCTGTTGTTTAGCACGGTGTTTAGCAAAATTATAGCACAAGCTTCTTTGGAAAGAGGATATCCTGATACGGTGTCTGTGAAAAATGTTTTCTTGTGCAAAATGTGGTGGCCTGTATTGAAGTTGGTATAGAATGATACAGCTTACTGCTTCGCTCTTATGATAAAGGCTCCGCAGAATATTTAGTACTGCTTGTCAGCCCCTTTTAAAGCTATACCGTGTGTGGATTTTCCGTTTACTTTTCCCCAAATGCTTTAAAGATGTTTCTAGAGAAGCAAACTGTATTTCAGTTAGTTTCCCATAACTTGTGAGAGTAGCAGATAACAGCTTTGCATTTAGTCTTGTTCTTTAGGACCACACACAAGACAGCAGGTGAAGCCTTCTAGTGAGACTGTCTTGCATCAGCATTCAGTCCCTCTGCAAACATCAGCTTAACATGCCAGTTTAATTATACTATTGTACTTTGGTTTGACTCAGAGCTTACTCTTACGGAAAAAAATAAATACCTCATGATTTGAGAAATTTACCCAAACCTAGTTTGGAAGAGAAGTAGGCTTTAGCTGGAGGTTGGCACTAACACTTCATTGAAAAGCCGTTGCAAAGTCTAAAGAAATAGATCGTCACTGGTGCATTTAGGACAGTATAATGATCCTTGTAATCTGAAGTTGTGACATAGATGAGAATCTCAACAAAACTGCATTTTGAAAGCTTTATACAAATATAGTTAAAAATAAATTTTAATGCTAGATTTTTATTTTTATGCTAAACTGCCAAACATTTCTTGTTCTTACGAAGCTTGCACTGCAGAAATTTTCCAGGCTTCAGCTTGGGAAGTTACTTAACTTCTAACCTTAATGTAAAATGTCCTTAAAGTTAACAAGATTTTAGCATGAAATCATGGAGAGTTCAGTTGTTTTAAGAAGAACAGATGCTCAAATGTCATCATGAACAGGGTCACAGTTTTGTAGGTAATTATGCAAGCCAGCAGGTAGAAGAGAACGGCAAATAGTTCTTCTTCCTGATGTTTGCAACCAAAATGTGGGAGGATAGGGTGCATCAGATGGCATGTAAAATGGTTTGTCACTCTTGAACTTCACCTCAGGCTTTTCCAGAGCCAGTAGGACTAAGCTAACTGGTATTATTTATTAATTGTGGTTAGTGATTGTTGATACCGTGTGTTATAAGAAGTTTTATTTGGGCAGTCTGTGGAAAGGAGTTTCCCTCCAACTAACAGATTTTTTGGGAAATTTTCTTTCCGTTTGGTAAACTCATTGCTACAAATGTAAATGCATTTTGACTGATTAAGCTAGACTTTTTTTCTTTTCATTCTTAAGAGGTATGTGTGAGATGAACAGAAGACACAATTCCTTTTTTAAATGTAACCTTTTATTGAAGTATAGAGTCTTTACTAGGGCACACATTGCTTTTAAGTTAAAACATACTGCATATTTAGTGAAATTGGAGATTTTCACATGGCTGACCTGATACCTATAGTAGCAAATCTGAAACCAAGTAATGTTGAGGATCTCAGCTGGCTTCTGAGTAGATACAGATACCATTTGTTTTTTTCCATTTCAGCTTTCTCTGATTTCATCCAGCTTAGCAAAAGCAAAATTATTCTCCCAAGTGTAATATACAAATACAGTTACAGTTTTACCAGGCCAGCTCAGATCCAAAAGAATCCTAGCACAGTATGGTGTTGAGCACATGTTAAATTACCTTTCCTTTCACTATCCATTTGTGTTCTTTGCTGAGCAATTCATGTAGCAATGCTATGATCCTGGTATGGAGGGGATGGACCATTTTTAAGTTAAAGTATGATATTTATGTTGCATTAAGTGTTTGTAGTTCTAAAAGTTTGCTTGGAAGTTTAAATATTGCTTTGTTTAATTGGGATGCCTCAGTACAAGTGTGTAGGGTTTTTTGTATATTTTTGTTTGTTCAGTTCAGAAGGAAGACAAAAAGCTTAAGTAAGACCAGAACTTGGAGCTACCAGCCTGAAGTAAAACTAAGGACAGTTACAATGGTAGGAACTATTGTATTAGAGAGGGTAAATGACTGAGAAGCTCAGTTATTCAGAACTAACTTCAAACCTTGGTAGGTGCATGTGAGAGAAACCAAGATACATTTTTTTCCTTTTAAGTCTCTTAATACAGCTGGAGCATTTGTGGAACCCAAGCCTGAGGTATTCTCATCGGCAAAGCCTGCTAAAGCAGTCCTTTGCCACCCACAGTGGCTTCTGTTTGTGTTGGTGCAACTGTTTTTGGAGCAAAGTAGTGAGCCAGATTGGAAATAAATTTGTGCTTAAAATAGCGGTTTACCATTGTCTGTTAGAAATAACCCTGCAGAAAGGGCTTATAATTGGTTTTGCAGTTATGCTAATGTAGCCCAGGATAATCCTGTTATCAGTGTAAATATCCAGGCTTTTTGATATTTCTGCAAGAGATCTAATTATTCATGTGGTAACTATATTATTGATATGTGGTGAAAAGGTGTGCTGTTAATTAGTATTTGTCTTACAGCTGTATCAGGCAGTCACTTGCATTTTTATTTAATGAGTTTTTTTCATAGAAGATTGTAATGGTGACTGTCACAGGCAGCGAAGGGTACCTATTTCCTCCTTATGAGGAAAAAAATGAGACGTTTTAAAATACCATCAATGTGCTCTGTTCTTTGCTCTTTTTGTAAAGCAGTTCTTTGTTTCTTTTTTGGAAACTCATTCATTCAGCTTATTTCTGGTAACACTGATAGGCAAATGAAACTGTCAGTGGACCAAATGGCATAAAATATTTCATGTAGTGTATCTCATCTGTGTCATTATGAAACATACTTTATTGTTGCTTTGCAAGTTATCTCTTTCATCTTTTTAGTTCATATTGTCCCCGTGAGTTAGTTTCAAGCAGTATTTGTCATCTCTTGTTCCCTGTGAAAGCTTTGTACATGTTTTCCGTGAGAGGCTGGAGCGCAAGAAAGTTTTGAGCAAAGTTTGTTCCTCTCTCTGTGTGGGAATGGTTTTGAAAATGTAAATGTTTTTCTACCACTGTAAGAGAGAACAGAGAGAGTAACACTTACCAAATGTATGTATTGCTCAACACTATTTGCCATAATGCAGCAATGACAACTCTCACATCTTTGGTTAGACAAGGCTTCCAAGTCTTAACAGGAATACAAAGATGTGAAAAAAATCCCTGTGAATATCAGTTCCAGACACTAATCTTCCTCTGCTCAAGTCTTTGTACCTTTCCAGTTTATATGAGCAAGAAATGCCCTCTTGGATTATTTGATTGTGATAAGAAAAGACCCCATTCTGAAACTGTTGGCAGTTAAACAGGGCACAGTGCATAGCTGCTGTAATTTACAGGTGGTTCTTGACTAAATTATTTCTGTAGTGAATTGGTTAATATCATGTTCTTGGTTTTTAACATTATCAACTTGAACCAACCATTCTTTTGCAAATCAAACCTTGGAAAACTTGAAAGGGTGCTACTGGTAAAGTGAAGTGGTTGTAAGTGCACAAAGTAGGTCATCAGTTTCTGTGAACTTTAGTTGATATATCCAGGCTGTTCTCATGTATCCAGACAGTTCTTAACCACAGGATAAAAAAGCTTGCAAAATGGTTCTATTGAAAAGAAAAAATCAGGAATTAATCTGTTGCTACTGTCTGTTGAAAATTTGGGGTGAGAGGACTACCTTCTTGAAGGGGTGAGGAGGAGGATTACCTGCAGAAAGGAGGCAGGAAAACTGGGATCATAGTTCTCCCAACAACATGGGAGACATGTCCCAGTCATGGACACAGTGTGTTTTCAGAAGTGTCTTCTGGACACTGGTTCAAGGCAGTCTGCCTCATCAGCTTTTGTTGCACCTCTGGTCAGTTAGGCTTTTGCCTGATCTATTGCATGAGAGATTGGTGGTTATTCCTTTCTCTAAACCTGAGCTTTTTCTGTGGAGACAAGGGAGAGGTTCCTCAGAGAGTGGGAGAACTTGAGACAGATGATTGCATGCCCTAGCTTGTCAAAGAGGCAGTTGATGAATTGTTGTGGGAGGAACTATGGTAGAGGGTGAGCTAAATGTCATGTACACGCTTCAAAGTATTTTTAAGAAAATAAGAAAGAAAAGTATTCAATCTGTGAGCTGGTGGCACAGGGCTTGCACAGAGGAAAAGATTACAAGAGGAACAAACCATCATGGAGAAAATATAAGTTAAACTGATTTGCCTCTCGTTGTATCTTAGCAGCAAGCAAAATCCAGGATAGTTGAACACTTCATACTGTGAAGGCTCTTTGAGAGCAATTTAGGAAAGGAAGCCCCACCTTTTCCATTTTCCTGTCAGTAATATACCTTCCCTCCTGTTCTTTCTTTCCCTCCACCATACGTATCTGACAGGTGTCTTTAGGTAACCACAAATTGTCTCTTCAGTAATCATGCCAATCTTTGTAATTTATCAGAAAGCGCTGATTGTCTTACTTGTGCTTAGGACAGAAGAACAACTGTGTTTTGCTGTAACGTTTCCTAATACAACTGTAAAATGTGTATGTTGTTACTAGGTAAATTAAGCGAGGAATCCAGGTGATTGCTGCCTGTTAGATACGAGTCTACCCCGGAGTAGTCAGCAGAGACTAATGCATGCTGCTGAATTCAATGGCTGTGTTGAAGGTGTAGTACAGTAAAGCCATTATAGTTGTTTAATTTGGAGAAATAACAGTTCCAGTTTACTGAAAAAAATAAGCTGCTCACAACTTTTTATTTTGAATGTAGTATTGCTTAGAGAACAGCACTGAGGAAACAGCATTTTCTGAAACCTGGAGAAAGATATGTTTTCTGCCATGAAGGAATAGTAACAATTCACAGTTTTTGCCAAAACGGGATTCGTATTTTAACTGCATTGTCTTAATAGAATGATCTTATTTTCAAATTATAAAATGCTGAACATGTGTTTATAATGAAAATTGCCACATCAGCAACTGGCTCCAATGCTGCCTTTCAAATAATTCTGCTTTATATAATCTTTGAAATAGCTGGGTTTTTAAGATTGTTTTTAAATCACTAGTTCTTCACAGTTGAACTGTGCTGATTTTTAAAAAGCCTTTAAAGTGAATCTGCAGGAGTTGTTTGGTCTCTCTTGTCATGTTCTGTGCATATATTGTAGTTGTATAAAGTTCGTTGTTTTGTTTTCTCACTTTATGATAGCATTTAAATGTTAAATTTAAATTAATCATGTTTCATGATCTGATTTAAGAGGTGTTTCTGTTCTGTGGTGCATCACTTGAGGTGAAAACCTACGTGTGTATTTATGATATACTCACACATGTAAGCTAGAATGACTTGGATATGGAAATTAGAACATTAGGCTGTATGGTTTATTGTAAATCTGTTTTACATGTATTCATGTTGGTACTTTCTTAATATAATACATACTGAAGGCTTCTCTGTAACAGCTGGGGTTTTTTGGAGATGAAACAATCATGCAGTGAGTAGGATTCTGGCATCTGTGAGGTAATCTCATAAGGCTCTATATCTTACATAAAGCAAATGAGATTACAGTATTCTTAAATCTCTCACATGTGAAAGAGTCTTAGATTCAAACTGTCTCTTATTATAATCTGATATCAGTGCATCAGTGGATGTAGTTTCAGAATTCCTGACTGTACATTTAAAATTCAAAGAAAAATGTGTATATGTAGCAATGTAATTTAAAATCTATTAGACTTAGCTTGCTCTAGGAGAGCACTTGATCCAAATTTCAGCATTTGCCTATATAAACTAATCATCAGTTTTTTTTGATAGTCTGTGCTTTTTTATTATGTATGATGAGGGAATGCTTCTGCTAGATACCTTATTGTGTAGCAAAAGGCAAAGAAATGAGTTGCAAGAAGATAAATTGGTTTTAGGTAAAGCAAATCTTGAGGTTAAAAGAAAGTGCAGAGGAGTGTGTTTCACAATGTCAGCCCTCTCTGAGCTTCTGAAATGTCTGATAGAATATGTTGATCTTTCAGCAGTCATATAGTTGCATGAAAAGTCTTGAAACATCCTCATTTTCTTGTTATTTTAGTCATTAATTTAAAATGTTTAATAATAACTGAATTTATTCATAGGCCTTGTTGAAATGACTACTTGTTTAGTAAATGTCTTTTATTTCATGTATAGGTCACTCTTTAATGGGCAGTAAATACTGAACCATTGCAAACTGTTGCACTTCATCTTATAGTACATTTTCAGATTAAGTTTCACTTGCCATTTTATTCCTCATCATGCAACTATGTGGATTGCTGGTGTGATCTAGTAGTATTTTTAGCAGACCATGCTAGTTTCCTGTCTAAGCCTTTTCTGCATTTCTTGTAAATCTAGACCTCTAACTTGATTTTAGAAAAGGCCTGTTTTTGCTGCTGTTCTGCTGTATTCTGTCAAGCTGTCTGTTGCTTCTGATTTCCACTCCTGTTGTTGCACAGAAATTGTAAGTTTCTGCTTTATAACTTCTGGATTCCCCTTGAATTCTTTCTGAAGAACTGTCAGGCACCAGTTCCTTTTATACCAGCGCTACTTTAGGTGAAAGGTTATGCACCGCGGTTGGGCAGTTTCGTAATTCAGAGGTTTTGGGTCTCTCTCATCTGATTGCAGTGACTTCTTGTTTGGTTTATCAGGATGGCCTTCTATGCCACACTTAAGTTAGAGACAGTTTGTTAAGTTTCCTTTTACTTAGAGAGATTATAGTGTTGAGATCTTCTAGATCTTCCTTGGATACTGTCTAATTGTTGAGTGTGTACTTTGAGTAGCTGGTTGTTTTGTTTTAATGTATATCCATTAAATGTTTGCTCTTCTTATGATAATGAGGTCTTCCTCTTGAGTAAGAACATAATAATCCTAAAAGTACCCTTTTCTGACAGAGGGCAGTAGTAGATCTTCTTAGAAAATAAGAACGAGGAAATAATGTGCAGTGAGGTGGTATTTCATACAGTCATAGAATTAGTTGAATTGTAAGGGACCTCTGAACATCGTCTTGTCCAAGCCCCCTGCTCAAGCAGGGTCACATACAGCGGGCTGCCCAGGACTGTGTCCACAAGTGGAGAGTCCACAACCTCTCTTGAGCACCTTGCAAAGAAAATTAATTTTATAATGAGGCATTACATCAGTTAATGAAGTTGTAGACTACCTATATTTGAACAGACATCCCAAGACAGCAATGTGATCAGTAAGTGTTAAGAGAAAAAGGTGTGCAAGTAGCTTTTTCCAGAGTGTTAAAATAATGGATTGCTTTCAATAGTTCAATAACTACTATTTTAAAGTTAAAATAATTGAATCCAAATAACAGACTATAGAAACATCTTACTTTTTAATCTGAACTTTTTATTTCATTCAGATCTATAATATCTTAATGTAACTACAGATAGAATGAGACAAATAGTGTTACATGTTCAGTATAAGATTGCTTAGGACTTGATGAGACACATAATTTAAATTCAAGACATGTTGTACTGCCCATCAAAGCAGCTTCTTAAGTAAAATACTGCATCTTGATTTATTTGATATGTTCTTATATGCTGCAATTAATACTTTTTTAACTGGACAGAGTTCTTGGATCTTTTACAGGGTTCAGCTGATCCTTTAAACAGTGCATTCCACCTGACGTACAACATGGTATTGAACTTGCTTCGAGTAGAGGATATTAACCCTGAATACATGTTAGAAAAATCCTTCTATCAATTCCAACATTACAGAACTATTCCAGAAATAGTAGAAAGTAAGTATTACAGTATGCTGTACTCCCGAGGGTGTGCATAAAAGATGCTGCTCTGTGAGACTGGATAGTTACACTTCATTTCCCTCAAAAGAGTTTATACCTATGCAGTTCTTGTCTTACTTGCCAACAGTTGCCACTGCACCGTTTGCTGTTATGTTACAGTTTCAGGGAGAGTAATTTCCTCTTCTCAGGACCTACGCACTGTTAATCTGTGAAGAGAGCTTTCCTCTCTCAGTCAGACAAGAATGGTTGTCACATTGCTAAACTGTAGAACAGGAAGAAGAAAAAACAATTTCAGAATTCTTGAGGCTTGTTAGAGGTGCAGAGAAGAAAAGTCTTACTCCTTTTTGATATGCAGAACTTAGCTAAAAGAAACATAATTTTAATTCCCCATTACAATCTCTATAAGAAACTTGGGTGTACTGCATTTGGAGTAGTAAAGGAAAAATGTTTAATTAAAATACACAGCAAAATTCAAAGAGGAGACATTATTTGCACTCCACTGAGTAACTAAATTCTGAGCCATGATCTTAAAATAGTGTGTTTTCATGACCCAAAGTCAGTTTCCAAATATTTCAGCCAGTGTTTGAGAGTGAGGCCACTTTCAAAACTTAACCCAGAAGAATCTTAAGAACAGAAGGGGTAACTGCTTCTTTTGCCACTGATGAATGAACAGTTCATCTCTTCATTTGTTAATTGAATATTAAGAGAGACAGTGTGCGTGTGCTTCTGGTGTCGATAGACATACAGAGGGGGCAGTTTGAATCCCTTTGCAGAGTTGCTGTTAGTTTACAGGTGCAGTTCTTAAGGCAGTAGTAGTCAAATACAGTATGTATTTCCTGAGAACTTCCCTGTTCCAATTGGCATGCCTAGGTCTTCATTCTGGCATTCCAGCATTGCTATGTAGAGATGGAACTGGAGAACATTTTTCATATTTCTTGGACATATTTTGTTTAGGCACCATATTGGGGATTAGAATTTTGTAATGACTTAATCTGTAATTAAAAACACAAAGGAGGGAAACGGTTGTTGAGATCAAAGAGGAAATTATGGCATGAGCATGTATTACTAGCTTTTTTATTTAAAAAGTTGGCAGCTAAAAATAGGCACACTTCCCTGAGCTCTCTCAAGTCCCAGTGAAGTGGGATTTCTGAGTCACCCGTATGCATTCAAATAGCTTGCAAGAGGATGAGTTGGTAGAGGGGAAAAAGAGATCTTTATAATGTGTCCTTTGTTTGTGTTTACTAGTGGTATTACCAGAGTGAGAGAACGAAGCATGTTCCTTATAATAAAAACTGATTTGCATAAATAATGTGTGAAAATGTTGGAGGAAGAAACATAGTGATTTCCAGCTGATGAAATCAGAGCCTAAAACAGGTTATGAAGAACATCTTTTAACAGTTTCTCTCTTGTTGGAAGACATCTTGGGAGAAGACTTCTTTGAACAATCTTATTTTCATAGGAGTAGGTAGAAAGCGCTGGTAGGCAGTGAATACCCTCCTACAAATTATTGCAAGTTTTTGTGGGGCTTCCATGTAACCCCCGAACAGTGATTCCTGGACAATTGGAGGTCTAGCCTTTTCTGTTTTCTCAAGGTCGTTTATTTTTAAAACAGTTTTGAGTATTTAATTTCTGATTAAATAAAATTTAATGGACACATTTATACATGTCTAGCTTTTCAGAGAATGGATTATTGTAAGTAGAAAATGAATGCAAAAAATTGTGATAAAATACTGATTTCTAAGTCTGTGAAGTTACTCATGCCCATGAGATTTAACTTTTTATTAAAGGAGTGAATAATCTGGAAGGACAGTACAACAAAATATCAATCCCCAATGAAGAAAATGTGGTGATATACTACAAAATTCGACAGCAGCTTGCAAAACTGGGTAAAGAGATTGAAGAATATATTCACAAACCAAAGTATTGCTTGCCCTTTCTACAGCCAGGAAGACTGGTAAAGGTAATCTGATTTTTCTTACGTTTTGTTCTTATTTCAAATCTCTGCCTATTTGTGAAATTTGCAGGGTTCATTTGTCTCTGACAGTTTACCACCTTGAAAAATTACATGCATCATACTAAGCAGCAATTTGACATTCGCAGTGATTTAGAAGAAGTACTGGTTTTGTGATGAGTAACAGTCCATGTACAGATATCAGAAGTACAAAGAGATATGCTTGCTAGGATGTGATTATGCATGGGTTATTTTATAACATCTTGTAATGTTTTCAGGTGAAGAATGAAGGTGATGACTTTGGATGGGGAGTGGTCGTTAATTTCTCTAAGAAATCCAATGTTAAGGTAAAATACACATTCTCTCCATTAGGAAAATACATACCTTACTCCTTTTTCTGAAAATGAGATACAGCTATTTTCTTCATAGTCTTCAAAGGAAAAAAAAATGTCCTTTCACCCCAAATTTACAAAAAACTCAGGCTTTCCTGAAGTGAAAGTATAAAGGAGATGGGATAAACCTTAAGTCCTGTGTTAATTTTTTGACTTTTGGCATGCTTATGGAGGAAATGCTTGCCTGTGTCTGGGATAAGTAGTTCAAAAGTGCACTTGGCACCACAAACATTTCAAACTATGTCGTTTGTTTCCGAGACATCCTGAACAGCACTGCACTAAGCTGTTCGTGGGAAAGATGCTATGTTATCTACTCATGGAAAATCTATAGAAGTTGTAAGTGAGGGTTGAGTGCATAACAAGACTGGCATTTGGCTCTACGCAGAAGGTTACCTTAAGCTGTGGAACTGTGTGTTGGGTCCTAAGCTAGTGCATGAGACATGGATTGCTTGTCTTCTGAGACGTTGTGGAGTTGAGGGTTGGGAAGTTAAAATACAAGGAGAGCAAAACAATAGAAATGGATTCGGGGAAATGTGGAAGAAAATACGGAAGGCAGTGATGCAGTAGAAGCCAGATTTGCTTTTCCTTTCAAAATTCCATTTTTATAGTTGGTCTCCACATAACCCCAGAGGTGATGTTTTCGTCTCTCCCTTTCAGAAGTGTTTTGACAGGCTACTCTGCTGGCTAAATTAAAACCTAAGTTTAAGGTGTATTTTTGCGTGGTAGCATTTTTGCTTAATTTTGGCAGGAGAGCATTGGCATTAATTACTAGGTCTAAATGAGAAAATGTCCCTGTCAGGTTTCTGGTGGTGCCTGTACTTTGTGGCATCTTTTGGTGCTGCTTGAATACATATTAATTAAAGGGGAAATAAGAAAAAAATGTGCATACGGAACGTATTAGAAGAGTTTTGATTTTGGTCTTCCATCTTCCTTTTGAAAGTTACTTTTTTTTTTTCAAGCTGGAAAACTGAACTGTTACTGCTATTGCTTAAACTTTTTCTGCTAGACTGCTTTTTTCATAGAGCCACATGAGCAGTAAACCAGATTTCCCCTTCACCCCAGCCCTCTGTGTAAAAATGCCAATTTCTTTGTCGCTAGCAGCATTTCTTCTATCTGTGTCATATTTTATCTGCATATATCTTTGTGTGCCCTCTCTAGCCTGTCCCACTGTTGTATAAAGCCTTTGGGTTTGAACATTAGGTTTGAAATTATGGTCTGTTCTGCAGGAGGTGGCTCTGGCTCCTGCAGCACTTTTTTCATTTAGTCATTCTAGCAGCTGAGTTGAATTCTTTCTTCTGATTTCTGTGGAAAGAATGACAATAGGTGCTGAAAATTATGGAACAGACTTAAAGCTATGTAACTTCAAAAATCAGTGTGGAAAGTCTAGTTTTTATGAGCAGAGTCAAAACAAATGACTTAAAGAAGCTGTTATTTACCCATTTTGATGTGCCTATTTAATGTGGTTTTGTTCCATGGTACAGATGCATTTCCCCATTACTGTTTAATGGAGTAGTATAGTTGGCATTGGAAATATATCACCGTTATGCCATGTCTTTAAACCTTCATCTGCTTCTAAGCTGTCCATTGGATTTACTTCTAGGAGTTACGTTGAATTCAGTCTACATTATTAATTTTTATTTATTTGTAAACTATAAAGTGAAGAACTCACTGTATCATAGTTTCTAATTAAGTCCTTTTTCTAGTGAGGAATATGGCTAATTAAGATTAACATTTAGGGTTACAGTATGTCTGTATTTCACTGAACAATTCTCTTTGTTCAATGTGAAAGCAAAAGCATGAGTCATTGTCAGTTATGTTCACTGTTAATTATATTTAGATGTTTTTCCAGCGTGATTTCAGGATGCAGTGTTCCACAAAACTGTGAATGCAAGTAACACTTTATCCTGAATTATGGTGGACAGAAGAATTTATTTCAAGCAGTGGTGCTTGCTATGTATTGTACAACATAGTAGGCAGCAAAGTAGCTATTTGCTTTGGAATTAATACAAAAACCCGAATATTTTTTACTAAGAAACTTTATTTCCACTAGATTGTGCCAGCAGTATGCTAGTTTTATTATTGTGCTATTTATAGTGTGTATTGCCATCTGATCCTTGATTCTAAACATCAAATTTTTGTCTGTTAACAGTTTCTGATATTCAAATTTGAGATGCTGCAAGTTGGTCTTCCTTATTTAGATGATTATAAACCTTGTATATTAAACTTAAATTTACATACTTAACTGTTCATGTTTATTTATGATGTTTACTACATAAACATCTTTTTGAGTGCTGTTCATGGTTATTGAATATTCAGTGAGTCTGATGTTATTAATCTGGGAATCTGAATTTGTTATCTGTGCCATATTTCTTGATTTGATCAACTGTCTTGTCTTGTTTCCAGGCATGTAAAGTAATAGATGTTTCAGGGTAAATCTAAAATCCTTGGAATACACCTAATAATGCAATATTCTGCTGAATATTATCCTTGAAGCTTATTAATTGATAAGGCATGAATCAAAGGCTCATTCAAATTTGATGTGACAGAGATGTTTGTGACTAGCAAATTTTTACAGGGTGTTCTAGTCTCCCTTTACTCTTGCATGTGAAAACACGGCTGTTCCTGTTCAAGGGTGTATCACCTAAAACGTTGTTGTACTGTTTCCATTGAAGGAAACATACACATTTAAAAAGCAGTTCTAGATTAAGTCATGTCTGATCAGCATTGTCTAAAAGTCGTTGCTATGTGTAAACTTATAGAGAATAATATTAACAGCAAATGTCAATGACACTTACTCCTGCTTTATTAATAGCTTTACAATACAGTTACTGATAGAAGTATTTTTTTCCTCTCATAATTTTCTAGTCATCTCCAATTCTGGTATTTTCTGTAGCATATATGTACAGCTATAAGTTTGGTATCCGTTCAGGTCAGCATTATGCTTTCCATGGCTCTGGCTGTATACCAATTCGGTGTATGTGGATATTATTTTAAAATTCTAATTCAGAGAACGGCAGTGGTGTGGGTGTTGTACATTGCTGTGAGTGCTTTCTGCAAATGTGGGACAGAATTCAGAGGAGCTGTTTCTTTCCAGCAAATAATTGCATTTCTTAAAGAAATTACCTATCTTGTAGAACAGGATAACCCTGTTTTTCTGTTTAGTGTAGTATGGCAGTTCCTTTTAGTACTCCTGAGAATCTGTTAGAAATGCTAGCTGGCTCCATCCTGCTTTGCATGCAGTCAAAGAAAATAGTATGTTGTAGATTTATAATAAAAATATTGCCCAGTAAAACTGCGCTGTGTTAAAACAGGATTTTGAAAAGTCTGTTCTCTCTTTCTTTCTCTCTTGTGTTTGGAAGCAGAGAAGTTTGCACATAGTATTTTGAAAGATGATGTCTGCCTTCAGTGTTAGGCCTATAACTCAGTTCTATTCAAAGTCAAAAAAATATTTGCTTATAGTAGGAGTGTATTTGAGCAACCTTATTCCATATTGATCCAGACAAAAAGTCATGGCATTGTGAACACTAGTCTTTAACCACCATATCTGCATGTTTATGTTCATTAAATAAGTGTCAGATGTTACGTGTGCAGTTCATGGTGTATAAAGATCTAGCCTGCAAGGTGCAGCTTTCTGTTTGTTGCAGATACAAGCTGGTAATGCTTGAAAGATACACACAAGTCTATGTGATATACACAAGTCTATGGGGTCAGATGGGA
>NW_010206835.1:0-1603 GCF_000695765.1 Mesitornis unicolor
GTGATGAAAAAAACCTATTTCTCTCCCAACATTATATACTGAAGACCTCAGGCACAGTTGGAGGAACCTCTGTGACCAAGGCACATGCTTAACAATGAATACACAGCTGTCTTCCTGCCCATGACTTTGCCACAATATTTGCTTTGGCCATCCACATTGCTGGCACCTCAGGCAAAACCTAACACTTGGCAGGATTTGCACAGGACACCCAACACCGCTCAGCAGCAAGCAGGGTCAACGAGTCTTTGCAAGGACAGTCGGAGGAGCACGGCACAAGAGGTACCTCCTGCTCTACCTGAAGTATAGCCAAGGAGGACCAAGTATTGCTTGTGGAGGACAAGTGCATGGGAAGAAGGGACTGAGGACAGAGCTGGGGTAATACCACTTCTTTACCCACTGTAGCCTGAGGCATTGTATGAGGGACAAACAGTCACTCTTTGGAACCAATCCAGGTAATGCCTGCACAGCAGCTGGGTGAGGTTTCTGGAAGATTTGCTGCCCGTCTGCTTGTGACTCACATCCCTTCAGGACACAGTGACACACATAGAAAGACTCCACAGCAACTAATGCTTTTGACTACCTGACTGCTCCAAGGACGATAACTACGCTATTCCTGCTTCCTTTAAGCCCTCTGCAGAGTTTTATGGTTCTTCCACTAACACTGCACACTGCTTTCAGATGAGTGAGGATGAACCCTGTGTGCCTGGTCCCTTCCCTTACCTTTTATACCAACCCACATCTGCCTTGTCCCACAGTCTAGCAGAGGGCTCAATTCTCCCCTTACACATTTGCCTTGGCTGCTTCCTGTCCCTTTAAATCCTCTGGGACTCCCAACAGTATCAAGGGGTTGGAAGAAGTGCTTGGAGAAGACAAAAGCAAGGACACATTGCAAGTGGTAGCATGGGATCAGAGACCTTGCAAGCTGGGTGTCAGCCTGCACGGAAATGTCTTGCAGGAGGTCAATGGCTTGTCCTAGTGACCAGAAGCCCGCCAGAAGCCAGTCTCTGATATTGCTTGTTGCTCAGAAGTTTGGTGGGGGAATTCCTGGCCACCTTTTGCATACTCATACAGTACAGCACACACCTCCAACACCCCATGCCTCTTCCAATGACTATGAGCCTTGAGAGTACTCAGCTCCTCCAAGCAAGTGATAGATCCACACATTCTGTCATCCCATTTTAAACTCAGAATTTGCCTGGGCATTCCAGGAGGGAAGGAACACAAGAAGAATCAAGATACAATGCAGAATAAACTTTAATGAGTCAAAAGTGAGAAACAAAGCAATGCATGGTGGAAGGGACCTGGCCCAGGCTGCTACAAGGACAGCTGGCACTCAGACAACCCTTCACAGCAGTGGGAAAAGGGTCTTCCTGCAACACATGTGAGGAGACAGTGATGGTGATGAGTAGGGCTCCTCTCAACTGCTTCAGGATGACCCCACGGCACAGGACAGCAAGAGACAACAAGGATTCATGATGTGCAGAAAAAAGCAATGCAAACAGAAGACATAACTTGGCCATGTTCTCAAACAGCATGGGCTGGCACCTTGCGTCCCTCTCCCTTTTGAAGGAAGGCACAAGGCTGCTCAACCCATCTGGAAACC
>NW_010206836.1:0-35527 GCF_000695765.1 Mesitornis unicolor
AAAGAGGTTCATTGGCTGGCAGAGTTTTTGGGACATTTATCTGTAGGTGTCCACATCAGACAACCTCAAACAGCACTTGGTTTCCCTTTACTCTTTATTCAGAGTTCCATCTACTCTCTGCAACCTAGCTGTTTCCATGCACACAAACACTTTGCATCCCAAATGCTTTTACTTACATGAATGTACCATGTTCTACCTGACACCTGCACATTGCTAAGACTCTTTTTTTGTTTTAAGTTAGGCTTTAAAAGTTTAAGTGGGTTGAAAAAAGGAAAATAAAAAAAAAGCAGCTTGATTTTCATTCAAATTTCCAGGTATCTTTTGGACTACAAGTAAAATTCCCCACTGCAGATTTGAAGAAGGAAGAATGATCTTAGCTCTCAGTTTGTTCATTCCTGTCCATGTTTTTGCGAGCTGTGACATCATTATCGCACACTGCTTCAACATAAAATCACTGCAAAAAATAATAGCAAACACCAAGATACACTAACATAAGATGATGCAAATGGCCATTCCAGTTCAGACTGCAGGTCAATCTAGCACAACAATTTGTCACCATAAGAAGCCAACAGAGTCTGAAAAATAACTGAGGAGAGTAAAATGTGCACTTATGCATTGTCAGCTTAGTGAGTAAATGTGGGCTGATGCATTTTCAGCTTAGTTTTACAACTTCCAGTAGCAAGGCATTCAAAGACTTAAAGCAGGAGTTAGCATCTTTTTGTTTAACTGTTCTGATGACCATTTCTCCCATTATTTTTTTCTGCTATTTGAACCCAGGCATTTTGTAATCACTTTGGTTTATTATATATTTCGAAGGTGTCCAGAGTAACAGAATTTACACAACTTTTTAGCAAGTTTAGAAACTTCTCAGTTGACAAATTTTAGGCATGTGCACACTGACAGAAGACAACTCAACAGAACTCGGTTCCCTGCTGTGGCTCATGTGCCACATCATGGCTTAACTCCTGTTTCTGTACCATTCCCTATCCACAGCACTGTCTCACAGGCAGTCATAAACAAACAAGTCTCTGAAATTCCAGTCAAGACCCTCCACTTTATCACACCTACTTCTCTAATTTGTTGTAATGTCATGCTGGATCAAATACCTATGAAATATCATGAGCTGGGTTTGGATCATGGTCTTTCTTCACCACCATAACACACAGGTATTGCTTGTGCCATTGAGTGAAATATGGCAGTAAGAAATCAAGGCAACAGAAACAATATTAAAACACACAGGCACGTATCTGCATAACCAAAGAAGAGCATTATCATATGGGCTCCGTGTTTGTACATGACAGACCAGGAAAATTAACTACAGATCATATAAGCAGTATTTCTATTGGACGTCATGATTAGGGTTTGCCTTTGTCAGAAAAATCAGTTTTCCTCGGGGCTTCACAAACAAGCATACATGCTGGATTTTTCTAATTTTCTTTTACTTGCAACCCTAAAATTCAAATGTGAAATATTTCAAGAAGAAAGGAAGGTCTCAAGTCAGTATTGACACTTGTAAAACATTTGTCTCCTTTATCTCAAATAAAAAGCTTTAGCTGTGTTCGTGGGTCCCAGACATTTTTTGTCATTTCCAATGACTTCCTGCTTATTGCTACGATGCACATTTTACATCACTTGGCCCTATGCATGATGGCTCCAATAATACTGTTGGCTTTTATCATAGCATTATACAGTACTTTTAAGGAAGATAAAGGGCACATAATAATTACCAACACAATTACACTCACAGCAAAGCCAGTGTTCTCTCCATTCTTTAACAAGAAGCTCCTCATCCTCCTTCGAAACAGTACAACAGTACAACTCTTTACTGTAGGCTTCTAGACACTAGGGGCCACACATAAAGGATTCATCAGGAAGCTTGCCAAAGTATTGTAATGGGAGGTAAAAGCCTAATTGCATCACAGGTGAATGCCTCCAGTATGGATCTAAGCTGCAATGTCTTTAAAAGAACTCAATTAGTTGTTTTAATGCCATTATGTTTCGAATTTTAAGTGCAGACACTTAAGGAAAAGAATTCCCCAGTTCAGCTCTATCTAGTAACTCTTTATGTTTGAATGACTGACACCTGTTAACTTAATTAGCTAATTAGTTTACTTTGAATTATTAAGGGAAAGATCTGAAATGATAAAAGCTATAACAGAGCTGGAGGGCTTTATTTTTTTTCTCTTTCTTTTCTGATTTAGTTGAAAAGATAAAGAGCAAATGCATGGAAACATATGGTTCTAACCTTCTTGAAGATAGGCCTATGGGGGATTTTTCCAGGTTTGTGAAGTCAGCTCCAGAGTGATGTTACCAATTTTCAAACATTTTCTTTCCCTGTTTAGCATTTTGCGTTTTCACAGACTGCTTACTTTCCCTGTTTTTTATAAGAATCAGTCATCGATTTATTGAAGTATTTTAAGAAAAGATCATTTCACTGATATTTTCAGTTTGGAGAACACTGGGACAAAACTGCAGTTCTCATAAGGAGAAGACCTATTCTCATGAGATTTCCTAGCTGATTTTCATAACAAAGGCATTACTGAAAAACTTTTTTGTGTTGCCTGAACCAAGCCTTTTGAGATTCATCCTCTAGTAGAAGCCTTTCGCTTTTAACAAGTTCCCACTGATATGTATAGTGAAGACAGTCTCTGTGCATGAAGAGCAGCTTGCAATACAATGGGTTTTGAGAGCCAGTAGCTTCCCAAGCTTTGAAGCACCTGGCATAATAATGGCTGTGCTGATGGATGACCTGATGTGCTACACAGACAGAGTAGACCCTATCAGCATTATACTGATGGATTCTTTCCAGTACCTAAAGGAAAAGATTTTGAAAGGAAGACCTATTTCAACTTCAAGGGAAAAACAATGGGGCTTCAGAGCTGTGGGAGAGTGATATATTGTTATGCTATAGCTTCTGCTTCTAGGTATAGCTGTCAGAGCTTGAATGTTTCCTCTTCGCAAGTAAGCGTTTTCAAAGGTTAAGGAGATGAAAGGCAAGAAGACCAGTATTGTACGAGGTAGTCTTAGAAGCTTGATTAACTTGAGCAGAATAATAGCAGTTAGGTGAGTTACTCTGTTGCAGCTCATAAACATTATACATAAGATGAAGTAAACATGGGCTGTAGGGGATATATCAACATCATTTTAACTTGGAAGCATTAAGAATACAAACCACAGAATTCCCTATGAAACATGACCAGCAGTAGCACAGTGTAGATGGAAGAGCATTGATGTTATTTTAGTTATGTTTCACAGTAAGCCACATTTATGATGTAAATTGGAAAAACTTCAGATAACATTTTTGAGGA
The DNA here is from genome assembly GCF_000695765.1 of Mesitornis unicolor. Taxonomy (NCBI): domain Eukaryota; kingdom Metazoa; phylum Chordata; class Aves; order Mesitornithiformes; family Mesitornithidae; genus Mesitornis; species Mesitornis unicolor. The sequence goes on from NW_010206836.1 coordinate 3,309, forward strand.
CCCTGATACCAATCCTTATTGGGCACCTTGAGAAAAAGCAAGTATAGAAACCCTTGCTCATGGAGGATGTGATATCCACTAGCTGCAGCATAGACTCCAGGTATCAAAGGGCACTTTTCCACACCAGCAGGTTCAGATGATCTCACTCTGATCAGAGCTCAGCTGACTTGACATTTCTGATCTGGTAATTATACAAAAATCTTAGCAGTGCCTTGTGCCCAGGTGGCAAGCATTGTTAAAGACAGGTTATACTACTTTGGACATAAAATACACCTACAAATCGTAGGCAAAGCTGAAAGCGTGGGCAGAGCGTGTCTGTCTGCATCCATCAATGTAAACACATAATCGTCTGTGCATCACTTTCTTTGCTGACTTTTTGTTGCACTATCTTAAATTAACTGAGTTGCAAAGTGCCATTATTTCTCTAACTGTGAAAAGGGAAATAATTGTATTTCTCCATCTCACAGATATGCTGAGAACCTTGATCAGTGCTAATCACATGTGGGGGAATTCAAAAGGTGCAATGTGTTGTTTGTTATCGGAATGAGGCAGCTCTGAAATTGCTCCATATCAGCTTTTACACAAAACCTAAATGATCTGAAAATTCTGATTCTGTAAATACTAGTGAGAGAAAGAAGGTAGAGACAACACAAGCTCTTTTGGAAGGAAGGAAGGAAGACTTGGGAGATCCCTAGCCACAGGAGTTTTCAGAGGATCATGCAGTAGGTAGATAATTACATTCCTGGGAACCACCTCACTCCTTCTGCTTTCTTAAGTAATTCACTGTTCTAATTAGAACCAACCACAGAGCACTGATAACGAAGGGGAGCCCATATGATGTATGGCAGTTATTTAACTTGTCTTAGAATGAGACAGGCAACATTATGTCTCTGGCTTCAGGTGACAGAAACAAGAAAACCATGATTAGAGATAGCTATGCAAGAAAAAATGTCTGTGTGGCAAGGGAAAGGATGCTGCACTACTATTGTCACAGACACAGGTGATACCAAGTGTATCGATGTCTTAAAAATTCATTGTCAATTATATACACATCCTTCTAATTTGCACTTCAGAGACTTACTGAGGACAAAAGAAGCAGTGAGCATGACTAACTGTGTAAAGTGCTATATTTCTGTATGGCAAGGCTGAAGGGGAAGGATGATCTTTTCTGTTTAGGCTCAAAATAATGTAATGTAACACGTATGTAATACATATAATGTAATGACCACATACGTAAGCTAGGAATGTGACAACAACCAAAATGAGTGATCTGGCTTTTAAAATCAATAAAGAACAATATCGAGAACATTTTATTTGCATAGCTTGTAGTTCTATGTGGACACATGGGATCATATGCAGGCAGCTTTCAGTGCAGCATTTTCCTTCTGCACGGATTATGGGAACTGCAGGCATGGTAGCCTGTCCACCTGCCCTTTTACAAGAGAGCTAGACTCTCTGTTACTGTTTAAGTGAAGGTCAGGAAGTGGCAAGTAAGAAAGCAGAGGCAGTGTTAAAGCCTTGTGTACTAACCAAGGATACAGGCTTGCTTTCGTTTATGCCAGATGTATAATGGCCAGAGAACTGAAAGTGCATCCAGAGGCTGACAAGACAGAAGGACAACATGAACTGGACATACTAACCTTGGAGGCAAGAGGCAGAACAGTACACAGGCATTATGCTGGCTATAGAATTTCTCACCAGGGAGCTTCCATTAGATAGTATACTGACTTTAAGCTCAGATTGTTGTGTTAGATACTGGACTGAGAGCAGGTGAGGAGCCTGAAACCTTTGTTGAGGGCAAAAGAAGCTGTGAAAAAGACTTACCATCTAGAATGATATGCTTTTTCCACAGCAAATTTGAAACCTGTGTTAATATTTAGCACCATCACATTTCATATAGAGAATATGAGAGCATGGCATACAGTCATGTTCAAGAGATAAATGTTTATCAGCCATGGTTAACTGCAGCATGTGAATCAGCATGAGGTTTTGTCTTGCTTGCTCTCAGTGCATAAGCTCTCCCATAGCTCCACTGAAATGAATGGGAGAATTTTGTCAGTAAGTTACCACCCAGAATGGGTGAGCAAATCAGAGTCTAGCTTTTAATAATTTAAAAACACAGATTTTGTGTTTGCTAGTTATTGCAACAGATCAGCAATTTTTACACAGGTTTCTTGCCTCATATGTTCCCAGTGAAAATTTTTCCCAACTCTTTCATTCTTTTTGTTGCCTTTTATTTGGTATATGTTTCTAAAACTGCAGCTGTCAAACCAGTTCATCAGAACAAGGCATGAAACAATGAAAAGCTTCACAGCCCAGGAAGCTTGGTGACAAACAGTGCTTTGGTGAAAGCCTTCCATTTTTTCACAGCCTTCATGGCCAGAAAGACTTTTGACCTCAGAAGCCCTCTCAAAAGGAACATTTATCCAGAGAATGAATGCAGGGGAAAGTTGCTCTGAGCCACTCAGCAAGCGATCCATCACCTGGGACTGTTTCTCTCACATTTGTCTGAAATTCACTGTGGAGTTCCAGAAGGACCTTTCAGTAGAAACCTTATGCCACAATTGATCAGAATCAATCATTTCATTAACGAACATTTGGATTTTAGAGGATTTTTTTCTTTTTTTACACTCACTCAAGTATTTAATTTATTTTCCTTTAAGCCTCACTTTAGGACATTAAGGGATATCTCTGAAAAGCAGCTCAGAACTGGTCAAACCATGACCCGCAGGGAGTCTCAACTTGCATTCAAACACCAAAACAAGTGCTTAATTTTTCAGAAAGTCTCCAACACAGTGAGCTTCAGTTCTGTGTCTCTAACATTTGCCACATTCTGCTTTTGAGTTGTTTTCTGTCTGTTGTTGTTGAATGTAACTATACTGGCCCTGCAAAATAAACGTGTGACAAGAGCTGTTTTCTGGCCTGAGGCCAAAAGGCACACATTAGTGTCACATACATCACATCATGCTAAGTCCAAAGACTTCTTGGGACTTCAGGTGGTTTTAGGACATAATTACTATGTGTTGTATGTTCCTCAGTTTAAGGGTTTGAAACAAAGCAAGGACCACGTTATAGCCCATCACAGGGAGGTTGTTTCATGCCACAAAATGAAGGAAATGTTACATATCATGACATGTTCCAAGAAGGTATGGAGTTTGAATACACACACATGCAGAGCCTGCACAGATATTGATATATTGATGGAAGTATGTATAGAATGGAGGGAGACAAAACCAGTCCTATTCATACTGCCTCTGGGACTTAGTCCACAGTACGTATTATCCACGAAACTGTGCCCAGACAACATCTAAGAGAACACTAAACACTGCCTTGCCTACAAACATGCTAGCAAATAATCACTATGGACAAGCAGTTGTCCAGTGCTTAAGTTCACGCTTTGCTCCTGATTCATTTAGCAGCAGAGATACAGTCTGTCTCTCACATGATGCTTACTGCATGGGGTATGGCACTTCCAATCACAGTACTGCAGTTTGTGCTATTTTCCTGTCCTTTAGAAACATAAATAAATATTTCCACAAGCATTCCAGCTATGCAGTTCACATCATCCAGTATCCATGCTATTTGAACAGCCTTGGGACTTTTAGCTCTGGAGGCATAATTTGTGAGGCACAGCTTGGCAATTATAGGTGTCTTACATACTTGAAATTTTATATAAAGTAAAGCACTTTGTCATGAAAAAGGTTGATCAATACTAACACAGCTCCTTGGGATCCCCACCTCTTAACTTGTGTTATATATGCCGAGAAAAATAAATATTAGATTTTGGCCTGTAGAATAGTCCTGCCTTCTAGCTTTGCATCTTGCTGAATTCAAAGAAATAGCACAAGCTGAATATGTGGTTAGTACATATATACACCTATACATGTTGACCAATACAGAAACACATGTACAGAAAATGAAATAACAGATTACATTACTAATGCCCATGATACCAGTTTTAGGAACAAAGCTAGTGTATGTTTTACTGATATCAAAGGTTATATTTTCTTTAGCTGGCTATTACTTAAAATATTCCCTTGGAAAGTTCATTTTCAGGGTTTTTTTAGCCAAGTGAATGTTAAGCGCCATTGGAGAAACGCATTACCTGACACTAATAGGGTTTTAAAAATAAGCAGACAGTGTTACTAATATCCCTATTCTGGTCCCATAGATAAGGAACCTTTTTAATGCTTTGCTTTGTAGTAAGTGAAATTTCTCATCCTTATTTCAGATAAAATGTCAGTGGTTACTGAAAGCACATCTGAGCTTTCAGTTTAACAATTTACTAATGGAGTGGAGTGTACTACACACTTTCCAGGATCCAATTTATTTTTTGCAAATTTTAGCCAACAGCTATGATACCTGTTGTGATCCTTGCTGACTCAATAGTCTACTCACTGTAAAGCTGGAAACAAGTACTGAAATAATACAGAACTTATTTCTTGCCACCACTAGTCTCTGCTTAGGCTAATTAATGACACAGTCCTCAGATCTGAAAACTTGAATCTAACTTCATGTGTACCATCAGTGTACCACATTGTGATGTGATCTTGTATGACATATCTTCCATATCTGCTTTTCTCTGAAACAGTAGGAAAGAAAGAGCATATATCACGTGATCCAAGAAATAAGATCTGAGAGATTCAACAACATCCTTCTGTATGGTTATATTCTAGTACTGATCACCAAAGGCTTTTTTGGTCCCTTTGGCTTTTCTTGACATTATTCTGTCCTCCAGACTTTTACTAATGAATCAATGAATCTTATTCATTTAGTTTGTAAATCAAGAATAGCCCTAACAAAACTCCTGTTGACATGCAGAAATCTCTATGTGGCATTGATTAAAAATCAAGCTAAGACAGTATTTAACAAATCCTAGAGTCCCTCTAATACTTTAATTGACACAGCATGTAAGATTAGTCCCCAGAAGATACCCCGAATTCTATTTTAGTGCCTACTTACATATATACTTTCAATAACCCTGAAATTATCTCAAGCTAAACTAGATGGCCCATTCCTGGACTCTATACCTGCAGTATTCTGAAGTTTTTCTTTTCCAACATGGTCATGTTAGATAACATCCAGGACAGCATTGAGCACTGCTGGCAAAGCTGTAGTTATTCTTCTGAAGAGAACATCCAAAAACCTGTAGAGCCAGAAGTAGATAACTGAAAAATCTGAAGGTTAGTCAAGATCACACCTACTTGTCCAGTAATGCCACCAGAGTAGCTATGAGATGCTGGATCAAACATTCCTCGTCACACAAAGCAAAGACTCACCCATTGGAAAGTTCTTTCTAACATCCCTGTAGTAGAGAGGAGGCAACAGCTTCAGTGCCTTTCTGATTGTAAAGAAAACTCCTTTTCGTCATTGAAAACAATGAAAGAAAATTCTTAAAGAGGATTAAAGAGGACTCAAGTCAAAGTCTGAGATAATCCCATGGCTATGGTCACCCTGAGTACCCACAGTACAGAATCTATGACCACGGTCATCAATAACACTCCAGTAAATTGTCCTTACCCGAGTCCTTGCTTTAATTCTTCAAAACTTCTTGTAACATTTTTTGCTTCTTGGTTGCAGATGATTAAATGTAAATTGTGAACAGTCCTTGAATATTAACAGGTAGAAATATATTCATTCACTGAAGGATGCAGGCTTATTACTTAAAATTACTTTTTGGAGGGGAAGTTCTGAAATGTCATAGTTTCAGTTTAAACACTGAAAATAATTTAGTTTCAATCACTGGGACTATTTGTTGCTTATTGTTTAGGCATTTTTGAAAAAAATATTTTTATAGACCGAAAATTTTATTATACTCCATGTCACTGCTGTAACACATATTTCTTCCTTTACCTTCTATCATATACTAGGAAGTTCTGTTCTCTAACCTGGTTGATTTACGAAAAGTGTTCATTTATTAAATACACACTTAGTATGTACAAATCTGTACTTAGGTAGGGTTGATAAGTCAGTAAGATGCAGTGTAACTTTGCATGGAAAGATATGAATTTTCCTATAATTGCAGATACATTCTCTTCTGTATATACACAAGAAGAACTTGCTGAAAGCTGCTCTTAAATGCCATGTATATGAAAATGGCTCATAAATAATGAAATGTGAGAAAAATGACACAGGAATCAAAATAGTAGAAACAGGTTTATAAGGAAGATGTGCAGATTTTACTGGTTAGCATTCCCCAGAATTAATCTGAGTATAAGTTTATGATGTATTTCAGATCCAGCTATTCCTAAATATACGTATCACTCCATATTGCTGACACTGTGCTTCTTTTGGCCTGCCAGCAGATTACATCCTCACCATGGTTTCACCACTGGCAAGAAGCCTAAGAGAGAAGTTTGCAGATGGAAAGGGATGGAGAAATTCCCAAATAATCTGTTCCATTCTGGTCAGGTTCTTATAACATGCCCACCACCATTGCATCAGGGACATCACTGAGCTGATACATTGGGGCTTTGCTTGCAAAGCACAGGCTCTCAGGTCTCAAATAATGATGGATGAACATTAGGTTTTGGTTCAGTTACAGATCTGGGAAAAATTAAGAACAGTTCTCATTTTATCAGAATGAATTCACCCATCCCTAATATAGAGCTGGCAAGGTATTTTTTGCAGCATTAGAATACTGTTGCATAAGCATAGTGACTAAATGATAAATGTCTCTAATGGGGATGGAGTAATGGGCGTGAACTACTGTAGAGAACTCTGCTGGAGCTACTGTTCATCACGCACAGCACTGCTAACTTCAGCTTTGTAGTATATCAGTAAGATAGCCATTCTTCTCCCACCTCACCCTCCCCACTCCATGCTTGCTGAAATGCTGTTAAAGGCAGTGTTTCATCAAAAAAGGAATCACAAGGACTGGGTACATATATTAGAGTGATGCATTAGAACTTACCCCATCACCTCGAACTCTTCATGCTGACCTGAGCATCTTTTCCAGAGTTTATTGACGTTCTACACTAAAAGTAATTGTGAAAAAAAAAAAGTCTTGATTATTGATGATGCAAGTATATTTCTTCATTATTAAGTGAATTACAATTAGCTTGGATTTTAACATCTATTGACAATGATAGCAGAGGGCAACTTGCAGCAGAAAAAGAGTTGTAAGCTTTTCACTTACCAATTAATTCTATTATCAAATTCTAAGAAAAAAATAAGTGCCTGCCAGCTGTGGCTTTATTGTGTTTCCCCAGAACTAATAAAAGTAAAAGCTGTGAAAGTTTTTCTTTTTTCACTTTTTTTTTGTGTTAGCCAACAATACTAACAACAACAAAAACCAGTCTTTTGTTTCCCATAGAAATACTTCTTTCAGAAGGTGATCTGAACAGAACAGTAGTGTTAGTACTACTAAAATTAGGAAACTTAGTTTTAAGTTGAAACTTCCTTCCTGCTAAGCACTTCTGAGATATCATGAGCAGTAATTTCCCTGACACGTAGATGCAAAGATAAGGTGAACTGTTTTGGACGAGTAACAGCGTAGTGCAGAACAAACACATTTACCCATCTACAGCTGGTGTTTTCCTAACTTTGCCTCAAACAATACACAGCGAGTCTCACTGCACTCCAGCTATTTGGTGCATTGACTACAGACAAGCAAAGGAAAAGCTTCCCCTTGCTTCTTCAATGCCCTCTCTAGCCTTTTTTATGATTGTCCAGCTGTGTGCTGCAAGAAGCATGTCAATGCCAACAATTTGTTTCTGACTGAGATGGCAATATCAAAACCTCTCATTTGAAACCCTTCAGACATGAATCAAACTTTGTAAAGCTCTAATAGTTTTACCCTACTTAGGGTCACTTAAGGGTCACTATTAAATGGACCCAAATATTGGGCTTTCAGGCAGTGCTCTTATTTTAGCATCTTATGACTGAACAAAGAATTTTAACCAATTTCAGTTCCATCATTTTCCTTACAAGATGAAAGTATTCTGCCTCTTAATCTGTGAATTTTATTCCACCAAAACCCTGAATTGAATTTAGCTAGGCTCCTGATTCAACAAACTTAAAAGGACTACTTGCTTCTCTAGGTAAGGCCTTAGGCAAAGAAATAATGAAATGACCTTTTCAGCTTCTTTCACAACTGATGAAATTTCCTCACTGAAAGCACAATTAGACTCTGGAGCTCACTGAGGTGGGATGCCAGCTAGGCCAATTCATATAAGGATTTAGAGAATAACAGCGTCCAAGTATACAGTGGTTGCTGCTAAGAAAAAAGAAATGTAGTAACTAGAAAAAATTGTGCTTTACAGCTTGAAATGCATTTTATGACAGGAGATTAGAATGAAACCTTCTTGAGGAAATGATTATCATTTCATGGGGTTTCTAATATATTCTTCTGAACCATCTGGCACTGGCCACTCTCAGCACCATGATAATAGGACAGACAGATTGCTATCCAGTAGATGGAAATCTGACCAAGTATACTAATTATATGGAAGCAAGTTGTATGACATATGCTGTAGACATTTTAGTGACCTATAGTGATGGGGTGGGGTAGCAGGTGGTAACCATAGCCCACATTATCTTAATTTATTTTATTACATTTAATTGCTGAGTGTCATATTAAAATATATATATGCTGGGTTTTTTTAGTTTTATTATTCAAAACTGTTGAGGTTGTAAAGTTCTTTTGAACAATATAGAAGAATATTGAGATGTATCCCCTGATACTTGGCAGACCCTTGAAGATTATCAATTGATTGCCTGCACCCTGCTTTTGAAATATAAATAAAGGTAATTCCAGCTGATTGTGTTCCTGTTATCTCTTGAGAACTCAGCAGTCACAGATTTCACACTGTGTTGAGTATACTGAACACTAAGCTCAAAGTTTTACACTTATTTTTACAAAGTATACATATGCTTTATAGCACAGTGTTGAATAGCGTGGCGTTGTCCCTAGAGAAATTAGTCAAAACAACAACCTGAGTCTGTCCTCTCTGAATGCAAACTTTTAACGTACACATACAGTAGGAATGTATTCATAGGTCAGAAGACAGTATTTCTTTTAAAACTTTAGGCATCAAAAAGAAGCATCTAGGTGGAATAATGTCTAGTCATTCTAGATCATGTAAAAACCATACAATTTCTTCAGCTGCTCCTTTTACAAGTTTGTTGCATAATTTGCAGATAACATGGCTCAGGTCTGGTCTGATGAAGTAAGCTGCAGGACTCATAAGGCTTTATGTTCATCTGGAACCAGCTTGGTTTCCAACAAAGATTTTTTTAAATAGTTTTCCATACAGCTCTGGCCCAGAAAAAGGACAAGGTTTTGAAAAATAAACTTCTGTAAATCAAGTCAATAGCACACATACACCAGACTGATGTTATTTTTATAAAGCTCTAATTCCAGAGTATTTAGCTTAGGAAACACCACAGCATCACTGCTGCAGGGACGGATTAGTGTTTCCAAACCAAAATGTGCTCCTTATTTCCACTCTGTGATGGCGTGTGCAGCCAGCGAAGCTGGGCAGTTCACCTGCCCACAGGACCACAGGCAGCCCCATAGTTTGGCAGACTGTACAGCCAACTAATCTGCCTACCAGAAAGGCATCTGGTCAGAAGTCTTGCAGGGAAGTCTCCACTTGCTGTTGAGGCAACTGTGTGAATTACGTGTAACAACCTGTGTCCTAAACAAAGGTTAAGCTTGGGTTAAGCTTTTATGAAGCCCTAAAGGTAATTCCTGTCAAATATATAAAGCTGCTCACTCAAGTCAAGCTCTAATGTTTTCATAGAAACACAGAATCATAGAATGGTTTCAGTTGGAAAAGACCTTTAAGATTCGAGTCTAACTATTGATCCAGCCCTACTAAGTCTGCCACTACACCATGTCCCTGAGCACGACATCTCATCTTTTAAACACCTCCAGGGATAGTGACTCAACTACTTCCCTGGGCAGCCTGTTCCAATGCTTGACAACCTTTTCAGTAAAGAAATTCCTCCTGATATCCAACCTAAACATCCCCTGGCACAACTTGAGGCCATTTCCCCTTGTCCTATCACTAGCTATGAGGGAGGAGAGACCGACACCCATCTCGCTACAAGCTCCTTTCAGGTAGTTGTAAAGAGTAAAAAGGTCTCCCCTCAGTCTCCTTTTCTCCAGACTAAACAACCCCAGCTCCCTCAGCTGCTCCCCATGGGTCCTGTGCTCCAGACACCTCACCAGCTCTGTTGCCCTTCTCTGGACATGCTCCAGCGCCTCAATGTCCTTCTTGTAGTGAGGGGCCCAGAACTGAACACAGTATTTGAGACATGGCCTCACCAGTGCCGAGTACAGCTGAAGGATTTCACATGCTCAGAACAGATCTAATGTATTAAAATAATATTTTAAATTATAATTAAAGCTATTATTCCTGTATGTAGCTTATGATAAATTGCTGCTAAAGAATTTTGGTTATATAGTATTTGTTATACAGTTGTTTGAGTATTTATAAAACATAACTTAAAAGAAACTTGCAGCTTTTTCTGTAGCAGAGTTCATCTTTCCTGTCCAGACAGGATGAAATGAGTGGGTACTGGCAAAGAGAACTTTCAACAGATGTCTTTCCTCAAAAAGACTGTTCCAGAGTTTTGCAGAGCAAGGTGAAATGGTGCAACTTTTAGGCTTCTGACTTCTCAGAGAGTAATCAGTGGGGAATAAAAAGCAAAAACACAGTAAAAGGAAAAATTAAAGGAAAAAAAAAAAGAAGATACTCCCAACTGATTTACTGTACCCAGAGATAAACAAAGAGCGTGAATGCAGTGATTTGATGTTAAAAATATTTTTTTAAATAAGCCTGTATTAGAATTACCATCAAAGAGAATTTATTAAATAATGAGATAAAAGCTATTTAAAAATGCCCTCAAAATGCCTTTCAAGCTCTGTCTTTTTCTACTCACTTCCCCAAAGGTTAAAAAGTATCTAATGTTTCCTTTCTGGCCAAACACCTGTCAAATTCCTATTTTAGTTAGATTTTAATTAGGAGCAGGAACTAATACCCTACTAATTAATTGAGCATCTTCCTTTCTCAATTCCTCTGCTGCCTCTTCTTCTACAAAGATAACCTACCAAATAGGATTGCTGTACAGCCATGAAATTCCCTAAAATAAGACTATGAAGATAATAAACAGTTGAACACTCAAAAAACTAATATATTCAAATTTATTCATATACTCTTAATTAATCATTACAATTTTGTTGGAAGTGAATATCTTGAAAAAATTTCATTTAAACACCACATTTTCACTTTTCTGATAACATAGTTGCTACCTATCTATATCTGCACATTGCGTAAGAATTGCTTGAATTAAAGCAGAAATGGATCTCCTTGTCTTTTAATGTGGACTGTCTTCTGTTCATCTCAGATTGCTCTGCTGATAAGGGTATGTTTTCCATGCGCTTTGCCCTCAAAGTACTTGTCTGCAACTCAGCAGACTATGTGTTTTCCAGTGACCACAGAAACCATATGGTTCATTTCAGGTAGGGAACAGCCCTGATCTATTCTCCAAAGCTTTTCCCCAACAATCCAATCTCCTGCATCGCATATCTTGATCAGCATTAAAGGAAAGACTTGTTGCAAAGAGAGGTGAAAGAGAACTACAGCGAAAGCGTGCTTCATAAGCTCTTTAAAAAGCAGCTGATCCCACCTTTAGACCGAAAGGATGCACTTCTGGAAGCACTTAGGATCAAGCTTGGAATAGCATTTCTGTATATTTACAAACCAGATGTTCTGTAGCACCATCCCTGAAGCATCTCCAGAGCACCCTCACCTGTGTTACATTGCCATGATCTCCAGATAAATGTTCTGGTGCCATCATACCTCACAGTACTGCTTTCAAGAGATAATATCACTTCTGGAAGTTGATAGACACCAAAATAAAACAGTCTTGGATCCCATCACCTTTTGTCATCATCTAGAAACCTTGTCATGCTGTCACAGATAGAATGAATGCACCAAAAAGAATATACCAGAGGTTCAATAAAAATGGAGTATCTATGATGCCTTTATTGGAAGGTACAATTTATTTTTAAACTGAATGACAAAAGTCATCTATCATAAGCTTGTGATTACTCTATATTGTTTTTACAACAGCTTTGATTTTTATCAGGTACTTTATCCCAGTCATTCACCAAACTTCTCTGTAAATTGGTAAGATCCTGCAAAGGCTTCCAATGCCTTTCTCCTGTTAGGTCACTCTTTGAAACAATGAAGGAAACAGAGCCTTATGTAGCTCCACTCATATCTTTTACTAAATGCCAGCTTTAGCATTTAAGCAATTGTACATGGTAATGAGATCCTACATCTAAAAATAGTTTTCTCTTCTTACAGTCATTAAGGTACTGATATGACTGAGAAATCTCTTCACAATTGAATTTGGGTTTAATTCTTTACTAGGTAGGTCTTCCAGTTGAAGGTTTGGCATCTACCAGAGCAGCAAAGGGAAGAAAAGGATGAGTTACCATGTGTGAAAGCTGATGACAAAAGAATTAAAATATTTGTTAATGCTCTGCTCTTAAATTCTAAACCAGCATCTGTCATGGGCCAGCACTGGAGACAAGACACTGGGGCCATCCCAGATGGAGAACTGACCCAATTTAAAGTAGCCAAACTTATGCAATGTTCTTTGGTTTAGATAAAGATATATTATCATACAGTACTTAATCTATGCTTAATTTATTTTAGCCTGGGGAAAATCTACATTATGGCCACCCATATTTAAATAAAGATAGCAATTTTCCTCCAGCTTTCAAGACAGAAAATGTTAGGATTTTATTAATATGCTGAGAAATGTATTTGCATTATATTCCATAAAATGATCTCAATCTCTGCTAGGGTGAAAGTAATTTAAAAGCTACTTCTTTATAAAATAGTTTTACAGACTTATTAAAGTAATTAAATATCTCTGTAAGGGAGACAGAATTGGTCTTACACTAGAGTCTGAAGCACTTTATAGCTGTATTTCTTAACCGGAATAGTGCTTTAAATCAGTTATATCCTGATCCTATATCAGTTATAATGATCTTTTTGCTAAAACACATGATTTCTGGCATTTCTGTAAAAGCAATTAATACTAGCCTTTTAACACAGACTCCATACATTCTGCATACTGTATACATGAATGTGTGAAACATACCACACCTTTATGAAGCATTTTAAAATTGTTTAATTGCTGCCATAAATCATTTATGTGAATCTTAGTCTGAGTAATTACCTTTGATTGGTTCAGTGTGCTGTTTTACTTAATACATTGTGTTTTTCTAATTGGCCAAGATTTTAATAACAAATTACAAAAGGGTGTGGGGGAGGATGGGTAGTACAGCTAGCAGTTTTAATGTATGTGGTGTCCTGAACTCAGTTAATTAATCCAAACAGCAGCATTTGAAATAGCATCTGGTTGATGCAACTGGAAGTGCTTTTATAATCCTAAAATGCTCTTTAACTAATCTGCTCAGGCTTCTTGGATATGTATTTTTAATTACTGTTCTTATTTGAAATAAAACACGTTTGGTTAAAGAAGTCTATGGTAACTGGTATCTTCAGGGTATATTCTCCTTAGACTTTTTTAAAAAATTAATTTGGAATTCTTTCTCCTTAAAGAATTCTGGGAAATACTGTGATTTAACTTTCTGCCTTATAGAAAAAGCAAGTTTGTGCCTACAGTGTCCTTGGAGCAGATGAGAGAACTTGCTGTAACAGTGAGGGCTGGGCTGGTCAGGGATGCTGTTATACTATAATTATGCCAATTCTATTCCTTTTTCAAATAGTCTGTTCTCAAACAATTTCTTCCATAATAATTACTCTCTGATGAAAGTAGAGAATCAACTGGTGTGCACAGAATAGGAGCCAACTGGGACTGTGATCCTGGAAATTGGTACATTTTAACAATTCTGGTTTAGCTGTTCCAGGTGGATGCTTTTCTACAAAGTCTATTACTTTGTGAAAAGTGGATTTATCTTGGCATGAAAGATGGGACTTCCAGAATGGGGAAAGCTGACTATATTAGTAGTATTTCCACTCAGGATCCTGAACTAAGACTATTGAAACACCAATTCCATTAATTTTGGCTCATTATATAAATTGAGCCCCTGCACACTGGAGACATAAGAATAGGTCTTTGAACTCCATATAAGCACAGCTGATGGATAAAACAAGAGATCTATATCCCCTGCAAGTTTCATTTGCATCTCTTTTAGATATGGTCAGATTTGGTTACTATGGCAAGAGGGTGACAACAACATCTCTCTGAAGATTCCTCCCAGGTATCAAATGCCACTGCCCCACAAAGCAGCTTTCTTGCTAGTCCTAGAGACTGTATTTTCTTCAGGAATTAGGATGGTGGGAAGAACTTGGCTTTTGTTGCTTCCTTAGTATTGAACAGAAACATCTGAAATATGTATCATTTGTGGCTCTAAGACTCATGTTGTCATGCTAAGTTATTCCTGTTAAGTAGATGTAAAACAGTGTCTGCAATTGAAATAAATTCAAGAAAGCTTTAAGCTACCTATCACATGTCCTGCTAGCTGCTCAGCTGGAGCAGGACAATCCTCAGCTCATGTCACAAAGCCATCCAGGAAACAGAGGCCATATTCAGGATGCTAGCAGAAACCTCAGCATAGGTACATCCTGAAGCTGTACAACATGACTGGAAAAGTTCTTTAAATACTTTAGTTTTTAATCCCTGACTTACATTTTAAAAGGAAATAAAATTAATATTAACAGTGTTCAAACTGTAGAAAATTAATTCAATGTAAAATTTAAGAGGTAAAATTGAAATTTGTAACTTACAGTCCTCTTCCCTGCTCCCAGCTTTAAATGGAGTGTATAACACTATTTCTGTTTCAAAATTCTTTGAAAAATTAGTAAAACCCCACAGAATATTTCAGGCAAAAATCTCTCATTTCAGCAAAAAGAATGTCCCTTTTCAACAGGGAGAAGTGCTGGCCAGAAATCAAGGCATCAGTTTTTGTGTTTAGCCTTGTTTTCTGTTTGGTAATTTCTATCCAAGAGCAGACTTTCGATAAATCACTTAGGACTTCAGTGGTGTATAAGATGCTGAGTGGGACTTCAAAAAGCATCTTGGGAAGTATGAATAGGTAGGTACTAAAATAGTTTAAAAATTAGTCCCTATATTCCTACTGTCTTCAATTATTATTCAGAATAATGCTGTAAGGGTAGATGAAATCAAAATCATTACAGTTTACTTACTATCCTAGTGGGTCATAAATGTCACATGGTCGTGGGTACCATAAATACCAAATCTGGTGAGGGATCCTGTTCTTGGGCAGACCTCTTGACACCTTCTTGGTTTACAGGGTGCACTTTAATGAGGGAAGAAAGACCCAGTACTTGAAATTCCAGCTGCCTCTTCATATGCAGCGGCGCTGTCCCTGCCTCTGCATAGCCGTAAGGCAAAGAGGAGTCTCCCTGAGAAGCCTTTGGTGGAGCTATATCCTTCCAGTCCGTGTCATGCTGTTTATTTTTAGATACTAACGATTACCAGAAAGTTTCAGAGTAAGGACGTCTCACTCCACCCGCAACTCTCCCAGGGCCTGGTTATTTGTAAGGTTCTCAGAAAAGGCTGTGATCTCATATAAGAGGGCTATCCAGAACAAGAACATCAGTTCGAGTGGAAGTTTTGGCTCAAGACTTTCTGTTTTTTCTAAGTTTACAGTCAGCTGGTTAGTGTTACTTAGCAAAGTTTGTCTCTGTGAGTTGTTATCAGACCCCTGCTCCTATTTTGTTGCTCTGTACAGTATTGTAGTTTGTTGTAATAATTACAGGCTAATGATGTAATTGTAGACTTCTTAGTTTTATTTTCATGCCAACAGCTCTGCTGAGTTTTTTATTTGAAAATGAAATACAAATTATAATGAAAATAATGAGTAATTTAGGGGAATCTGTGCAAACAGGTCCAGAAAACATCAAGTTAATGGCACAGATCAAAGCAAAGACAGACATTGAATAATAACTCTAGATTGAAGAGCAGGTAAAAAAATTAATCTCCTCTTTCTACCAAAGGTTTCAACACTTGGACAGCAGTAGATCTCTGCATGCGTGCAAGCAGGCAATTCAGTACCCTCAGATTTCACAAAACTAAAACATTGGAAAGCATCGGGTGGAATCAGGTCCACAATCCCTTTTTATCTTCCTTCCAGGAACCCTGTCTTTGAGGAAATGCCACTCAGTGATTAGGACAAGAATAGCAAGAAACAAAGAGCTTCCCTGGAAAAAAAAAAAGGAAGTAACACTGGTAACACGGGAAATCCCTCAAAAGATTAACAGCTCCTGCACATACACTGCAATTTCTGTTCAAAAAAGATGTATATAAGTGCTTGGTTTTGTGCACATTGTCACAAATGTTTACTCAGTCCGTGAAACCTGAGTTATATCTGCAACAGGCTGCAACATCAGTCACACACCTGAACACAACTGGACTGTATGGGACAGAAGTCACAACATCAGCCAGGCACAGATATACCTCCCCCATGTGCCAACCACCAGGATTGTGTTAGCACAGAATGGATCACCATTCTGCAAGCTACCTTGTTTCTGTGAAAGGCAGAACCAAAGCAACAGCTTTCTCAAACCTTGAGAGATATATATTTGAGAATGCATTTGAGAGTATACACTTGATTCAATAGACTAGCTTGGGTTTATCTCTAATACATTAATAATCTGCAACTTCAAAGAGGCTTTCACCTTTTATATTTGATTAGTACCAATTATTTTACTCTCCATGGGTTCTTTTCGCATTGTCTCTACTCAGAATGTTCCAGTAAGACTGTAAGTGATGGGTCTAGTCCCTTCTGTATTTGATGGGCTTTCTGTAGACTTCTTTTCTGCAAACAGCTCATTTAAAGCATGCTATGTCAGTATTCTTCTCTCTTCCATCTTCCATGTCCTGTCTCTTCATTAAAGCTCATAAAAAATGAGCTGAACATGTCTTCCGATACTCTGTGAGTCTTGACATTCAATAAACACTACATCATTTTATTTAAAAAGTGTCAACTAAAATAAACAATGTAAATGGTACAAACTATCCATTTGAAAAAAGTATTTCCTTAGCAGAAATACTTTGTGTGAAACTGATCATTGAATGACATGAAAGACTTAGATTACATTCTAAGATGATCTTGCATTAAATCATAAGACTGCAAGTACTTTGTAGACTTAAATTACTAATGTTATATACAAATATCAGTTCTTCTGCCTCCAAAATTATAAGAAATTTAGGGTGCCAGAGGCAACTGTCTCCCAGCACAGGATAATATCATACACTGATTTAAGGAATAAATTAAAAATAGCATTGAATTGAAACAGCCAAGGGAATTTAGGTAGGCAGAACGTAATTACCCAAGCTGGAATTTGGCCAAGACACTGAAAAAAATTTTTGAAAAGTGCCAGGAGATCTTTAATGAGAACAAGTACTCAGGGATCTCTAATGAGAACAAGGTCAGGACCTTCATTTGATATCTCAGCTGAAACATAGCAATCTCAGTAACACCATACTGCCTAACACAAGGCTGGGGCATAAGTTCAGATCTGGCTCAGAAGAGTGACACCAACAGCATCACTACACCTTTCTTTCATACCTTGCTCTCCATGTTTTTTTCCCCACTGCACAGCTTAGCAAAGTGCTGTTTGTCAGGTAGAGCAGAACATAGGAAGACTGTTATTTCTTTATACATATATTTGGCTCAGCCACCACTGTTCCCATTTGGTATTTTCTGCTGGGTAAATCTGTCAATGGGTACCGGCTGACTATGAATGGTGAGCTAACCAAGGACAGTAAAGTGGAGTCTACTCTTGACATGAGAGAACATAATTATAAACAGAAACACAAAAGCAGAAAGTGTACTATTCTAGTAATTTTAATCACTTGCATTTGTTAGTAGAAGACCTTAAAATAGTTTTGCAATGACAGTTTTAGATTGTCAGAAGAGTCTTTTCTATATAGTGAAACATTTTAACCTGTATTTTGTCAGTCCAAACACTGTCTTTCTGACCTCTCCAGTTCTTTGGGTTATAAAGGTGAGAATTTGGCTATTACTGTTACCATTTCCATGGTTCAGGTATGATATATTTTAGTCTATTTGCATATTGGGATGTAATCATTTCCAAAACAACCACCAAAAAATCAAAGGAAAGAAAAAAATGAGCATAATTTTCAAATGCTACTGAATTCAAATCCCATGTTAATAAATAGTCCAGTTTTCGGAGGCACTGAGCACGCTCAGATTCTGTTTATTTCAGTTTATTCCTACTGATGGCACATGATCACATGCTAAAAATGTGCTTGGCAGGATTAGGCCCGAAGCCGAAACAAACTAATTTAAAGACACTTCAATAGTATTTGCAAGGGCAGCAAATATAATCACAGCCAGTTGCTCTCTTCTTTGTCTTCCATTTATTCCTACTAGGCCAACAATGAGCACAGCTGGTCTCAGATGGTCTGTGGCTCACAAAGCCAGAGAACACTGTCCTAGTTTGATTGATCAAGATACAAAACTCCCATGTTACAGGCGGCAAAGTGTGTCCTTACCCTCCAACCATTAAGGTCACACCATAAGAAAGGATTAATTGACCTCATTGAACCACCTACATGCCTCTGAGCTGATCCTCAAAATAATACCAAAGTATCCCTCATGTTTCTGCACCAAATGGAGACAGCTTTCCCCAGCTGGACAAGTCACACTGTCCATACATTCTATGGAGCAATTGCATCAGTCTGTTGATGGACCTGATGCACTGTAGTATAATAGCATAACAGCGTACTTCAGCTTTTACTTCTCTCCATGCCTAGCAGATCCTAAAGATGCTGTATCTACATTATTTAAATTACACGCTATCTTCCTTCAGAATAGCTTCTGTGTCCACAGCACCTTCCCTTGAGAAAAAGAAAAACTACAAAGCAATGAAGAGTCAGGAAATGTAAGTCAGCCACAGCTTTTTTGACATAACAGGATGATTCTGAGTAACATGCATTAGGAATAAAAAAGAAGTTGTGCAGTATGTATGGTACTCACGCTGAACGCTTGGATTGACAGAGGAACCTGAAAGAGACAATAATTTGTCTCAAATATCTCATTTGCTATGATATTTGCAATTGTTGTCTTTTATCTGACATCTTGATAACAATGGCATACCTTATCCTACCTGGTAAAGAGCAAATGCAAATTGTTTTGAAAATTCAGCATTCCAAAGGCTTCAACATGAAGGAATTCAATTGCAGTTCACCAGACAGAGAAAGTGCTTAGTATGGCAAGGAACCAGCACCTGACATGGGGACAATTGGACATGGCAGAGATCACACAGCCACACTGCCACCTTTGCTTCACCTGACTACAAAAGATGCCACCACATCATGCGGATGGTTGGAATAGGAAGGAGTTCAGCCTCCCTCACTCACCTTTTCCCCATGTAAATCTGCCCCAGCATGAAGAAGGTCCTTTGTCCAAAGTCCAGGAGACAGTCCATGCAAGTTAGGCAACTGTATTGAAATCTATGTGACTTCATTTGTCTTACCTGATTTTTGAACCATTAAACTTTGCCATTTGCTCTTTTCATCCACAGTATCTATACTTGTGTGTGCACATGTCCAGTCTAACAGGGAGGATGTAAATGAAAGTCTAAGTATCTAGATGTTTCAATGCCTCTATGTTCACATTATTCAACCTTTTTTCATGATGCAGTGTGTACCCAAACATACACTATGTATATGAGATTCAGCTTATAAGAGCACGAAGCTCTTGGCCAGGGCAGCACCCAAATTTAACTGAGAGAGAGAACCTGTCAGTAACAGGACAAGTACTTGCATAGCTGAACTATTACAGCTGACTCATTAACAGAGTCAGACATTCTCATTTGCAAGACATCTCTCAGACAGGTATTTTTATTCTCATTTTGCCCCTGAGTAGGTTTAGATAGACAGATAGTAGAATACATACATAAGTGTATATTTGTACATTCCAAACATATGTGAAAGTTAAATCTGAAAATGTTAAGAGCCCTAGTTTGAATAAGCAATGAAAAGCCCAAGGGAGTCAAGAGTAATGAGGGAGCCAAAATGCTCATTGAAGTAAAGAGATGAAGAAATCTAAAATGAGATTCTCCCATACCTGTGCAAAAAGAGGAAGAAAAAGCAGAGTGTTACCCACATGAGACCACTCCTTTCCCTCAGCTGAGTTACAGCAGTTACAGGTAATTGTCTGACCAAGAATGTCCAGAACACAAGAAGGTCCTTTGTCATGCTAGACCCACATCCCACTCAGCAGGACAACAGCTGATCACTGCCCATTCTCCCAGTTGCTCTTTCAGCAGAATGATGGAGATGAATCCTGCCTTTCAGCTCATCGACCTGCCATGGTCATGTGTGTGCCATGATTCCGCTGCTTGTGCTTAACATCTTTCTCACCTAGGTTTTGGATAGGTCCAAGACAACTTAGTTTCCAAGACTAGAAGCAGTAACCCAGCATAGCCAAGATCTCAGAAGATACCAAAGATGTTTGAAATACCTAGCAATCACTTAGCCACTACTAATAAGAGTCTAACTTGAGTCTCACTTGCCTCTCCTGGACACTAACCAGAAAAGCAACAAGAAACTTTCAGTCTCTGTCAAACCAGCACGCTGTACAGACCGCATACATACTACATAGTGTGTCCAGCCCTGGCCTGAGTTCAGAGAAAGGATTCACCTGTGTTTGCATACACTGTAATACTGACTTCACCTCATAGCAAGGTCTGCTACAACTGTTGTACAAGGTGGCTGACCAGAGATAAGAATGAAAAGTGCATGTTGTTACCTGCCCCTATATATACAAGACTAGTGATCAACAAACCCCAGAAGTGCTGAGCCTGTTTCAGATAACCATTGGCATGAGTATCTGAAGTTTGCTAATAATTTCTTGCTATAATTTCTTGGATCTGCAAAATTAGGCTTGAAGTCCTGCAAGAACAAGAAGCAATGCCTCCTTATTGCTGAGAAAAGATAAGGACAAAGCTAACATTTCAAAGCCTTCTAAAAGGTTTAGTTGTGGCAATTTAAAAAGGGTTAAAGGAAAAGAGAGTTTGTATTTTATGAGCATTGCCTCGCCCATTCTTTGTTAAGATACTGACTAAGCCTCAATATGATAGAAAAGAAACTGAAGAGTACTTTGCTTGGCAGTGGGTTGAGAACAGCTGTGAAAATAAATGATGAGAGAGAGAGAAAATATATGAGGTACCAGTATGCCTTACTGTACTTTTAAATTTATGCTGCAGATGGTGGAGTGTTTTCGAATTTCAGCACTCAGAAATAACTAACCTGGCAGGTGCACACCTGGTGGACTTCTAAGGGGAGAGATCCAACCATTATTATCATAGACGATCCAGTTGTTAAAGCTGAAGAACTGCATGGCCATGCAGTTTTTGGTGGTTTTTTTTGTTGGCTTTTTTCCTGCATGCCAAATCTACACATCAAACCACAGGCAGTGATTAAAGCCTGCATAAGAATTCATACACACATATACACATATTTGTCCATGTTTACCTGCATTTCATGTGAATATACATTTGTGAGTATCTGCAGTTAATGGGAGATTAGAGCATTCCAAGCATTTTTTATTTTTTTCTATTTTTATTTCCCTTTTTTCTGCATATTATTACCAGAAGCACTGATAATACGAAGGAGGCTCTACCTCCAGTTATGAAAAAAGTAAAAATATCCCTCAACCGATGTGATTCTTTTCAACATCTGCCTCTTTTCTTTTCTTTCATAGAAAGCATGCATGAATAATCAGACCATAGTACTGCTGTTAATTGTAAAAATCATTAGTAAACTTCCAGGTGCTGTTTACTATATAACCATTGTAATTTTCTATCCTAAAATCAGCATCTCACCAACATCATTGTCTGCCCTGGGGCATGGGGATTGTGCAGCTTTTACATTGTCAAAGGCAGTTGCAACCCCATTTGCTAGCAATGAAAGAAATGGATCCACACCTGCAGCGTTTGAGGCAATAATTCCTAATATTAGCCAGACCTCATGAGGAGAGGGCTTTTTTGCCAATCCTTTATGATTCAACACTTTACAATCCATGTGAAATCATTTAAATATTCTTTTATTTTGTTATTCCTACCCCATGTTTATTCTTCCCTTCATTTCTCCTTCCTCCTGAAACAGACCTATGAATAAGAGATAGGCACTATACTGTACCATACCTAGGCAGCTAAAGAAACCAAAGCATTAAAAAACACATCTTATTTCAGAGTACAAATTATTAGACCTATCCAAGAAAGAGGTGGAGAGATATTCTACAGTACAGTATGAGTAAGTACAGATGAAATCCAAATCTCTCTTGGAAATAACACCTGGTTTCTACCCTAAAAAAAGTCAGAACTGAATCTCTGGGCCAGAATAAACTGTATCTCATAAGCCAAACTACAAATAGCAAGACCTCAGATGGTTCAAATCAGAATATTTTCCCTGACTTCAAGAGGGCTGCACCTGTTTGCACCTACTTGGGCTCTGCCTTTCTGTACTTTCAGCTATAACATATCAGCCTTCCACAAGTCTATGGCCCTCTCAAAAATGTCTTTGGAATTGACAGATTTATCTATGTCTCTGAAATGCCTCCTGTATTGCCATCTTCAGTTTGCCCAAAAGACCTCGCTCAGAACAATTCACTCAAAGAGAATTCAAACCATCTCAACCATAACGTGGTTTCAGAGAAACTTCAAATGATGCTGGCTGCCAATCCAGAATTTGCTATCTTCATCATCATTTACATAGCATTACTAGGCTAAAATTAATTAAAAGAACCCTCACAGTTATTTTTGACATAGCATACTCCCTGGCAGGATCAGGTCTGAGTTCCTAAATACAAATTTATGACTTGTAGCATAGACAAAAGTGTAAGAGCCACCTGAACACACTTAATTAGATGCAGCATAAAAATAATGTGATTTAGAAAACCCCTGCTTGTGTGAGCTGGGGCTTGTAAGCCAGTGAAACTGCTGGGAACAAATAAAGGTAAAAGCACTGTAGCCCAAGGAAGACAGAGGAGGCTTGGACTTTTATAATGCTGGGTCTCGCAAAACCTTTCAGGGTCCCTGAGAACTGACGAACGCAGCCAATGTGAAAAGAATAGAGACTGAGAAAAGAAAAACAGATTTTCAGCAACAGCAAGAGGGGAGAAGGCCAGTAGGAAACGGATGGACTGTTGAGGCTTCATTCAGCATAGCGTGCTTTAAAAACAGCACTGTTCAGCAAGCATTTAAGTATTTATTTAATGGCTAATGCTTGATTAAGATCAAGTGACTGGTACATAAATTCTGCCAGACTTAAAGGTTGACACACTCTGAAGTACTTTATTGAACTGGGACCCAAGCAATACTGACTCAATTAGGAAGCAATTTTAAAAACTCTAAAATATATCAGTGTCTTTGTAACAGATTGTATTGTCTTTCATAATGAAGAAGGATCTGCATTTTCATCAAAGAAACAATGAATTGTCTGGTAACATTTTCATCATGAATAGACATCTTCCAACGACTTGGTCTTGCCTTTCAAGAATTCATCCATATAAACTTTCTTCTGACAACAAGGAGAACTGATCATACAAATATGTTCTTTGAAAGTACATTTTAATTTCATAGAAAGATTTTTTAATAATATACTAGCTAAAGGATACAACTAAAACACACAAGCGTTAGTGCTGGGGAGCAGGCATCCACATCACTGAGGACAGTATTTCTACACTTCTCAGTGTTGACATATTTCTACTTCAGAAATTTTACTTGTGATCTGAAATCTTCACAGGGCACTTCAGAAATTCTAACAGAAAGTCTGAGTTGATTTAGAATTTGTAAACAGATTTACGTCCCGAATCATCTTAAGGCAAAGACCAAGTATTTGTAAGTATTTGTCCCTACTTTTACCTTTTACTCAATGTTAAAATCCCTTGAAATGTAGGTTGAACTCATTTGGGAAGCTCTAAGACCCCTGTGCATCTGTGAAGGCTTTAATCTAACTTTCCAAACTGTTAGTCTGATTCCAAGCACTTTGAAGTAAATGGAAAAAACTTTAATAGACAACAATGGGTTTGATTCAGACCCATTGGGTCTTCAGAGAATCTTTTTTGGAACTGACTGACTATTGTGCTCTTCACCTTTAATATTGACTGTCTTTTGCATCACTACAAATTTACATAAAATCTGCTCCATAAATAATCTGGTATTTACAATAAGTAATATTTACAATAAGTAATATACAGTATCATTTCCCTCCTTGGCTTCCACATAGCATTGTTCCAGATACTCAACTGGAAGTTTTTAGCGGGTTTAATTTTCATAACTCTATGAAGTTTGTTCCAAGATTTCCAGGTGTGTCTGATCACTGAGTTATTTGTCTTTAAATCTTTCAGGGTGAATTCTTGGTAGGTGCCAACCTTGCTTGTGTCTGTTAATTGATGCTCTGTTTTCACCCATGGCAATTGCACTTCATCAGCCTGCCAGACTCTCAAAGCTTGAGCCAAATTAAAAGCCCACTGCTAGAGCTTTACATTTGGTAATTTTAAACCTCCATATTTAGAGTTGGCAAAATATTTTGTACTTCTTATCTTCAGACAATGCTTTGGAGAAAGAAAATAGATATGGCCTTAGTCACTTGCATATAAGCTGTGCAAAAGCAATCTTGGAAATGCACAACTAATTTGTGGAGCTGAGATGACTTGAAATGCGAACTTGAACAGAACCTGGTGTCTGAGATCTTTTATGTTCTGATTTTTGTTTACATGTCGTATGACTTTAAAAGTTTCTTACTGAAAGTATTTTCCCATCTTCCATGCATTAAAAGGAGTTGAAAGGGTCATATATTACACTTGAAATAATTTAAAATTCAGACCACTTTATGTGGTAGCTTGATACTTTGGTGAAATTAAATGCCACTTTCAGATAGCCCAAATGTATGCAAGTATATGGCCACATCTGCACCACCCAGCAAAGCTAGCCGCCTTCATGAGATCCTCTTTTGTTTTAGACCTCTTTTGCTATATCATATTCTGTAGATTTCTGTATAATTGTGAAGTTAACATATCTAAACCACAGTAATTAGTTTACCTCAATATGCATGGAAAAGTGTCTTGACCAAAGCCAACATTAACTTGATTTTATTCCTATGTGGATAAAAGCTCAGGGAAAATACATATATTTGCTTGTGTCTTCTCACCTTCATCATTCAGATGTCACTTCCCCTGCTAATCTTGGAAAAGGTCATTGTGTGTTTGTGTGGGTGATGCAGGGATATAAATATTACTACTACTAATAAATTTGTGATACGTCATCACACATAATTTAAGCAATCATCCAATAAAAATGTGTCAGGGCCCTGAGGGCACCAGCAGGACTATCCCTGCCCAGCCCCTCTGGGACCTCACCCCACCTTGCCCATAGTTCAGGACCTCTGTGCAGCCCCCCTAGGGCCATCAGTCCCTGCTGCAGTGATGGTGCAGCAGTGTCAGTCTCCAGCGCAATCTCTGCCTCCATGTCCTTTTGCTCCTGGTTGGAGGCCCTGACTGTGCCCTGGCTCCAGTTGATAATTTGCTGTGCTGGGGTCTGTCGATTGACCCCATTTCCAGATCTGTGGGACTGTGTCCTGCAGGTGAGGGCACAGCCAATGCTGGATCACCCTCAGCGCTGGCTCCAAAACCCCAAGGGAGCCTCCAGCTCACACTACTCCCTGACATAATTGTACAGTATACAATGGAGATTTACTTTATACATTTCGTGAACTGATCCTACAAATAAGAAGACATACCTAACTTCTCAAGCAGCCAAGTATTAGACCAGTCTGTGCAGAAGTGTTTACTGGGAAATTAGGCCCTGAATTCTACATATATTTTTTTAATTGTATTTTCAATTCATTGAGAAACTCGTAATGACATACCCTGCAGGCTGAATATGTTTATAAATGGTTTCATGTCAGTTTTAAGACTAAACTGTGTACAGGACAGACAAATATTCCTGTCTGCATCTTAGGAAAACAGCAATGCCTTTAT
Organism: Mesitornis unicolor; assembly: GCF_000695765.1. NCBI lineage: Eukaryota > Metazoa > Chordata > Aves > Mesitornithiformes > Mesitornithidae > Mesitornis > Mesitornis unicolor. The sequence goes on from NW_010206836.1 coordinate 29,335, forward strand.
TCAACCCACCTAATGAGACCTGAAGAACACTGTTAGGAATGCAGCAGCATTAGACTCCCCTCTACAGTTGTTTAAGACAGCTCCAAAAATTACTTCTTAGGGCAACTGAACTTGTTTTCCAAAGGGACTGAGTTTTGCAGGAGGAAAGCAATTTCCCTCTGTACCACAGCCACTACCATAATTGCAGCTCACTACAGAAAGCAGTGGTGACTCCCAAAGGGCTCTGTTTTGTGGTGATGCCTCCATACTCTGACAGCTTTCTCAGAGCACTGCTTGGGTGAACTTTCAGTAGAGACACGGAGAGAGGAAATGGGTGCCAACTTTCACTGCCTCTTCTGAGATATGAACCACAGGCTGTCAAATAAGATAGCAGGAGAGTGATTCAGGAAAAACAGCAGCCTGTAGTGCATGGCTGACCTGTCCCACTCCTCTCAGCATGAATGTCTTCTGCTGTAGGCTGTAGATTGCAGCTGTAGACTGTTAGAGGTAGACAAATGCAGCGGCTTTGGTCCCTCCAGCCCTAGGATCCCTCCTGTTTCCCATACATGTGAAGCTGCCACAGTGCCGTGTCCTCAGGTCCAATACAGTGGTGGGGCAGCTGCGCATCCCAGCAGGCACATATGGACATATGGCTGGCCACATGGATCAGCACAGAGATCAGTGCCTTTAACAGCACCCCTGCAAGCACACACTCCACTCTACACACATGAGCAGCACAGAGGCTCAGTCCTATTCCTCCTCTCCAGCTATTGGAATTGAAATCCACTGCTGGTGTACGTGTGCATACAGTTTGGGTCTCCCCAGTAGCTCTTCTTTGACACTGGCACTGGAACCTGTGAGACCCTTCAGCCTCTGCTCCAGTGGCTGACACTGAGACCTCTCTACCCAATAGCCAGTCCAACTTAAAGTTTGCTGGCTGTCACACTCAGAAGCTCAGAATACAGAATGCACCCACACAGAGCACAGTTATAAACAAGATTTAATAAGGTTATATGATAGAGCAAAGAGCAAACAGAGGACTCAGTCAGACAAGTGCACTGACCAGCAACATGTTTAACCACAACTCACACCTTTTATCTCTTTTAGCTTCTATTTGCCCATGCTTGTTGGTCTCCAATCCACCTTGATTCTTCCCTTTACCTGTTTTTGGTCCTTCCCCTAACCAATCCATAGTAAGTCTTGTAATTCACTTAAAATATCCTGTTATGTTTTGGGCAATCCCAAAATAAGTCTATCTTCCGTTAGGCAATGACCCTCTTTAGTTTCCATGGCACTGCAGGGACACAGTGCCTTTTACTGGCTCAGCTCAGCATTTTCTGGTGGGTTTCACATCAGGGACAATGGTCTCACCATTCTCCCTGGATAGTCTTAGGAACAGCTCAAGTTTACGGACATTCAAAGGAGGAATGGCTGAAGTAATTGAGGATGAATTCGTCTGAGATTAGCATATATATCCAGCTCAGGTAGCCCCTGAGCTACAAGTGATTTGAAGGTCAGGCGAATACTGAAAGAAAGTATCATATATACTTGTTTTGTTCTTAGACTCTCCTCTCGACAGCTGCTTTTGGTAACTGTCCTATACAAGGCACTGGGGAGATGAATCTTCATACTTCTCCAGGATGGCTCTTCTTACAAGGCACCACTCCAGCCTTAAGGGCAATGCAGATCTGTCCCCTTCTGACACAAAGGAAAGACTTGGCAGCCCTGTTTCATGAGAAAACATCTCAAATGTCTAGCATAAATGAAATTACAGAATGGCAGAATGGAGGAAGGTCTCATTTACCACATGAAGATACTGGCAGAAGCAAGGACGAACAGTGAGTCAAAGGGCAGGTAAGAAACAAACTGATCTGGGGAACATTTCTCATGTTGCTGATTTAAGACCAACCAGTACAAGCTCTCATTTTTGTGAGAATGAAAGACTGGTCCTCTAGCCCATTATTTGCCATATTTTTTGCAAAGGCTGTTTTAGCCTTCTTTTATCTGAGAACAGATCAAGACAATATACAAAACAGGGTAAAGCAGAACAGAGAAGGTGAGTTACTCTGCAGCCCCTAGATCTGTTGTTACCACAAGCTGTTTCTACATTTAACATCTCCACTGTGCCTTTCTCCATAAAGCATTATGGTTTTGCTCTGAATTAAAACTGAACTATTTACTGTTTAACGTAAGGGTTTTTTTTACAGATTATTTAAGGCACAATTTCTGTTTATGGTCCCAGGGTATATTCTAATCACCTTTGTTTACCTCATATTCCTTTCCTAATTAACTGACAACCTATTAGCATACATTTTTTTATCCCAGGAGTATTAATTATACATAATTTATATCATAAGCATTTATTCCTTATCAGTCGGCTGAATAAAACATTTACCTGTTTATAGCTGCTTGAGGTTAACACTTTTATACAAAAAACTCACCTGAGACTTCCAATCAAATTATCAGATTTTTAATTTTCTGTTACATAATGATACTGTATTCGTCGTTGTAGTATTTTATTCCACTCTAGGCTAAACAATCATTTAGTGGAGCAGAGTGTTGGCAGCATTAATTAACCAATGATACATGCTCAGTTGAACAATAAGCTGCAAATAGTAAAAATGCAAGATGAGATAATGTATAGACCTTCTGTGTTAATTGTATGCTGGAAAGCAGAACAAAACCCTGCCCTCAACTGTACACGTGTAGCTCAGTGAGAGCTGTGCATCTGAGGGCAGGCTCTGGTTGACAAGGAAGGACTGAACATTGCCACTCAGACTGCAAAATTCATAGTGCAGGTTTTATCTTTGCCGACTAACAGCCATTTCTGAATGCCAGCTGCAGAGGAACCAGGTGGGAAAAGGGACTGTTCTATCACCTCCGTAAAATAAGTTGATAAACATACCATGGCAAGGAGCTTTGCATTAATGCCAAAAAGAAAAAAGAAAACAAAAATTAAAAAAAAAAATGTAGGCAGTGCACAGGTGAAGTAAGCTTGATAGCCTTAGCTTAGGACATTGTGTTCTTATAGGACTGGAGTCGATTAGTTTATCCCAACCCATACCATGTCTTGTCATGTTTGCCTCTTTTTTTGCCTCTCATCCCTCATCCTTCTATTTTCTTCTGAGTGTTTGGGTTTTATTTAATTCTTCTGTGGCTTTCTGATCTACTTCCATGTTATTCACCTTTCACTGTTATTTTCATAAAGTATGATTTGATTTTTATTTTCCATTCCCCTTCCACTCCTGTGGCACTGTGACTTTTCACTCTCAGTCTCCAATATGTTTCTCACTGCATCTCCTGGCTTTTTCTCCCCTTCTCTTTGTTTCTGGTCTTCTTTCAAATCACTATCCATATACTCCCCTCTCCCACACCATAGTTCTCTATTTACTTAGCTCGTACTTCATTTACTATTCATTATTCCCCTGTTCTTTGTACAACGATTGTGCCGTAGAGCTCTGGCCATGGAGCAGGCTTCATTGTACCAGGCACTATAGAAACACAAAGCAAATCATGAGTCTCTGACCCAAGCAGCCAGATACAAGAGAAAAAACTAGAGGAGCCGATTGCTAGATCAAAAGAAAACCTTCTCCTTTCACCCCTGCATATAGATCATTCCATTTACTTTAGAAGGGGGAGAATAAGAGCAGTGTTGTTAAACAAAGGTATTCAGGGTTGGAAGCACATGAGCATTTGGGGCGTGGAGGGGGCGGGGGAGGGGAATAAGAGAACAATACAGAAGAAACTGAAAAATGTGGGCCAGAAATTTTCACAGTGGGACTGCTGGGCCGCCCAGGTGCTAGAAGCCCGTGGGAGCCTTCTGACCATGCACATAATCAGGTGTAACAGCAGCTCAGGGCTCTGCCATGTTTTCCTCCTCCTCCTCCATTAGGCAGGATGATGACTTTGGGCTCCCAGAAGCCAGGCCAGGTCAAGAGGCCCCTTTCTCTTTCTTATCTTGTCTCAAACCTCACTGCTTTCTTTTGCAACATGCAACATTTGCTAATTTAGGGTCTTCTACCCTGCTGTGGCTGGTCTCTTGATTGGGAATACTGTTTTTAATTTGATTGAGAGTTCACACAATGCTCCAAATGTAACCTCCATAAACATCCAGGTCGGTCAGGAGCAGAGCTATTCATTATGAGACATTGTCTGGTTTTCGTTAACAAACTCTAATGCCATCAGTACATGACATTTCTATGGGATGCCCTTAGCTGTTATGAGAAGGTGAAGACCTTGGCATTTCCTTCTCCTGATCACTTCTAAGACTTTTTTTTTTTGGTTCTTAACACCAGTTCGCTTCTTCCTTTCTTAATACCAGTGGCCATTAGCAACTGGTGGTGGGAAATTTAAACAGTGTTTGAAGCAATAGAGTTTCTTTACTTCCGCAGATTGGTTGAAGACTCTGATCTCCAGAATGCCAGAGATCCCTGGGAGTGATTGAAGTGCTCTTTGTGGAAGGTGTCTGGCTTGTTTTCACAAATAGTCTGCACTGAATGAAACCTTTTCCACTCCCACTTCCTTGGAGAAGAGAAAGTAATTACTCTGGCTGATAGAATTTGTCCAGGCAGACATCTCCATTGTTGTCACCCCTCCTTTCAGGACAGTCTTTCTGTTGCCCTTGATGTTTTTCTCCTTTTTTAACTATTGAAAAGGAGCCTTACATTTTGCAAAGGTTCAAAAATTTGTCTGAATCAAATTCTCCTGTCTGTATTCAGTACCAAGACAGCTTGTGAATGAGATAAGGGAGAGGGAAATGTGCCTTAATAACGGGATGCAAACAGCGCTGCAGTGACCTGCTTTGCTACTTGCTGTATGTTGCTGTGTGCTGCTGAGGCCCCCAGAAGATGAGAAGAACATCTATCACCTCTTCAGGTTGGGGAAGTTGCTGGAACAACGTGGATACAGATGCCTGCTCCACAAACTCCCCTCCTTCTTCAGAAAATTGGTTCACTTCTGACCCTGTGGCTTCCACGCTGTGCTCCATGTACCACTAGCAGGCCATGGAGTTGTGGAAATGATCAGCAGAAGCCTGGTGAAGCACAATGATCAGCCATGCCAGGTCGCCGTTGTGTTCAGTAAAGCCATAAACCAACAGGATACATGGGGGCCCACAGGAACGCCTGATGGTAAAAAAAAAGTTCACCAGAAATGTTGGGAGTTGAACAGTAGCTTTGTGGTCTAAATAGTGAGAAATTCTGTTTCAAGCTGTACAACTGTTTTAAACTGTACCACACATCACATGAAATCAAAATTTACCGCTTCATAGTTTTGATGTCTGCATCTTTTTAGAACCCTCTCTGCTTACTCTGCTGGTGACAGTAAGGCTTCCAAGGCTTTTCACTCCTCTCAGTCCTTCTGATTTGGGGTATTATTTCTCCTGCTGTAGCAACTATGTCTCTGAAGGAGCCATTCGGTTCTGCCCAGGCAAACCTACTGAAAACACTGAGACTGTAGTTGCCACGGACGACACTTTCTTGCTTTTCAATACCTTTGATCCAGCTGAAGAAGCCCCCAGCGTCCTTGATCCCAGAGTTCACAATGTGATAGTTATTAAAATATTTGCTACTTGTGAACCCAGTATATTTAATGCACAAAATTATTTCAAGACCCTCAATATGCAATATTGGCAATTTATGCCCATATGCTTAATGTTGTACAGCCACTCTTAAAGCTTTTGAACCACACTTTTATAAGTCTGCAACTGTCTCTCAGGAGCAGTGAATGAAGGCAGTACTTAGAGCAGAACAACATCCTCCTTTCAAAAGGAAGTCATAAGGTCAACTTTTCCAATTTCAGCTGCTTAAAATTAAGCATGTTGCTCTACAGCAAGGCATGTAGGTGGCTTCATTGCCACTGGAGGTGCATCACATAAAGCAGCCAAGCTTAAAAGGAAAAAAAAACCCAACCAACCAACAAAACCAAAAACAAACAAACAAAAAAACCACCACCAAAAAAAACCACCCAAAAAAACCAAAATAATAAAATAAATCTTGGCTCAAGTCCTGAGGAGTGAAAAAGCCTTAAGCAGTTTTATGTGGGATATTTGGTTCCCAGAGCCACCAGCTATCAGAGTGCTGACTGACAGTACTGGAAGCCCTCAGCCCCCTCAGTGAGCACTGAGCCCGTTTAAAAACGGAGCCGGATTACTCGGGGTTCCCCCTTTACTTTCGTGGGTCCAAAGTCTCCTTCGGAATGCAGAGCTCGCTACACC